>NC_041394.2:181876923-182071923 GCF_900747795.2 Erpetoichthys calabaricus
AGCTTTTTTCATTTCATTGAAAATTAAAGCAGCAGCTGCCAAAATATGTAGCTTTCTTATTAATTTTTCAACATTGTGTAAAATAAATTTATAAAGTAACATAAAAGGTTTAAATACTGGTTATCCTTTTAAACTAAAATATTACTAAAGAGATACAAAAAAAGTAAAATGCATATGTTGTTTTCCTTTAAGGAGATTAAATATTACTGAAGAAAGAACAAAAAAACTAAATCAGCCAAATGGGGCTATGCATACAAACTTAAAAGGTTTAAATAAAACAGAAATACAGTCATCCCTCACCTATCGCGGGGGTTATGTTCCAGAGCCCCCCGCAATAAGTGAAAATCCACGAAGTACCGACCTATATTTATTTTATTATTTATATATATTTTAAGGCTTTATAAACCCTTCCCACACTCTTATAAACCTTTCTGTCTGTCTTTTTAACCTTTCCCACACTCTTATAAACACTTCCTATGCTCTTAAACACTTTCTACACTTTTAACACCGCAGAGCAACACTACACTACACGATCAGACATTGATGTGTCTGCCACTCGCTTTGTGAAGAGGGGGGCAGGTGAACGCACATTAAGCAGAGGTGGACTTTGTGCTGCTTCTGCCAAAATGCCTGCTTGTCGCTTTGCGCGTTCTGAAGGAGGAGGAGGGGGAGTGTGTGTGTGAGGGCTGAACGCACGTTCGCTCAAACCCCCCTCTCCGAGCAGCGGTACGCTCCTGCCACTTCGCGTTGTGAAGGGGGGTGGGGCTTGCTGAATGCACGCTAAGGAGAAGTGGACTTTGTGCTGCTTGTCGCTCTGTGTGTCAATAAGCCTGTACAGCAGCTGTTTTCCTGTGTCACTGCCTTGTCTTGCATGAACTTAAAATGTTTTATAATAGAGAGATGTTACTCATATCCTTAGTCCGACATCCACATATCATATGTGTTAACAAAGTGTATTTTATAAGTTTACATGTGTTTAAAGCGTGTGGGATGGGTATTTTAAGGCTTAAACTATAAAAATATTTATATGGTCTTTCTATATTGCGGATTTTCACCTATCACTGATGGGTCTAGAACTAACTTCCGCGATAGGCGGGCGATCACTTGTATTTAAAAAACCCGCGATACAGTGAAAGCCCGTTTCAGTCAATAAGTCTTAAAAACAGGTGTAAAGGTATTGACAATAAGCTACGCAAACCCACCAAGACATGGAATCGTTTAAATCAAGTATCATTACACCTTCCTTTCTTAAAGAGAAGTAAGGCAGTACTTATAAGCTTAGTAATGTTATACATTTCAAATGCTACTTCGATAAACTTTATCACTTCAAACAACTGAACTATCCAGAACATTTCAGGCATACAGTGATCCCTCGCTATATCGCGCTTCGCCTTTCGCGGCTTCACTCCATCGCGGATTTTATATGTAAGCATATTTAAATATATATCGCGGATTTTTTGCTGGTTCGCGGATTTCTGTGGACAATGGGTCTTTTAATTTCTGGTACGTGCTTCCTCAGTTGGTTTGCACAGTTGATTTCATACAAGGGACGCTGTTGGCAGATGGCTGAGAAGCTAGATTGCTTACTTTTCTCTATCTCTCTCTTGCGCAGACTTTCTCTGATCCTGACGTATCGGGATTGAGCAGGGGGGCTGTTCGCACACCTAGACGATACGGACGCTTGTCTAAAAATGCTTAAAGATTATCTTCACGTTGCTATCTTTTGTGCAGCTGCTTCCTGAAACGACATGCTGCACGGTGCTTCGCATACTTAAAAGCTCGAAGGGCACGTATTGATTTTTGACTGAAAAACAAACTCTGTCTCTCTCTCTCTCTCCCTGCTCCTGACGGAGGAGGTGTGTGCTGCCGCCTTCAACAGCTTTGTGCCGCGGTGCTTCGCATACTTAAAAGCCAAACAGCCCTATTGATTTGTTTGCTAGAGATTGTTTTCTCTATCTATGTGACATTCTGTGCTCCTGACACGCACTCCTTTGAAGAGGAAGATATGTTTGCATTCTTTTAATTGTGAGACAGAACTGTCATCTCTGTCTTGTCATGGAGCACAGTTTAAACTTTTGAAAAAGAGACAAATGTTTGTTTGCAGTGTTTGAATAACGTTCCTGTCTCTCTACAACCTCCTGTGTTTCTGCACAAATCTGTGACCCAAGCATGACAATATAAAAATAACCATATAAACATATGGTTTCTACTTCGCGGATTTTCTTATTTCGCGGGTGGCTCTGGAACGCAACCCCCGCGATGGAGGAGGGATTACTGTATATCCAGCATTCAAACTATGTATAAAAAGCACAACTGTTAAAGGAATTCAGCATTTCTTAATTGAAAATATTCCTTTAATTGTCAACATGTCTCAATGAGTCGTTGTGGTGTTTTTACTTGACGTTTTGATCTTCTGGTTAATTGTGTTTGCAGTTGAGATGTTCTTTCCTGATTTATACTTGTTTTCTCATTAATATTTGTTTCGCTGGTGTTAGTGTTCTGATTAGAGGTTATTGGTCCTTTGATGTCTCGACGATTTCTTCTTAGAACAGCTCCTATTATGCAATTCCGTCACATACTGGTCTATTGTTTCGCCGCTTTTCTGAAAACATGTAAAAAATTTGTGACGCTCAAACGTCACATTGCGCTTTGGGTTGCAATACGCTTCGAATTTTTCAACTATTTTGTTCAATTTCATATTGTCTCCATCTTCTTCAAACTGAAAATTGTTATACAACTCTAGCGCCTCTTCGCCAATTACATGTAGAAGTACAGACGCTTTCATTTTTTCACACTTCCTATCTGCTTCAATCGCAGCAAGATACAACTCGAATCTCTGTTTAAATCTTTTCCAATTTTCAGCTACATTTCCCTTTAACTGGAGATTTGGTGGGGGCTGTAATCCTTCCATATTTTTTTTTCTCTTTTGCTAGAACGTCTTAGTGCTTTCTGACCACGTTTTCGGGTTACTCACAGACACGAGACTCGTTCAAAAGCTGAACCTCTTCTTCACATTCCTCTTCCAATCCGCCACTTCTGACACCATGTAGTGATCTTGTTAGGTTTGTAGTTTAATCAGTACACAGGATTGAAAGATATAATAACTTTTTAATAGACAGACTTTAGAGACATTTACTGTACATGTTACTATTCGTTCTTTAGTTCACGCCCATTCTCCTACTTGCATCGGCATTCACAGGCATTACTAATAATTCTGTAAGTATCCCTTAATAGACCTTACTAATCAACTATCATTACAAAATCCAACGTGGTTTGTGCCCTTCAGAATGAAAACAGTTTGCATTTACTTTTTTAATAAAAGGCGAGCTTTTAAGCCTGAGAAGTCACCCCGTAAATGCACACGTTTAATTGCACATGTGTTAATATGTATGGTTACACAGTATTAAACCCACCAAGACATGGAATTGTTTAAATCAAGGCGCTGTGCTACCTTCTTCCAGATCGGCCCCAAGGCGTTTCACGTGATTACGTAGGAGGCATGATGCGTGACTCCGGCCCCGTCCATTACAGTATATGGACAAAAAATAGGTTCCAGTTATGACCGTTACGCTTTGTATTTCGAAATGAAACCTGCCTAACTTTTGTAAGTAAGCTGTAAGGAATGAGCCTGCCAAATTTCAGCCTTCCACCTACACGGGAAGTTGGAGAATTAGTGATGAGTGAGTCAGTCAGTCAGTCAGTCAGTGAGGGCTTTGCCTTTTATTAGTATAGATAATATAATCTTTTGTTACTTTTAGTTTCTGTTCACAAGTACTCTTCTTATATTGTTTGTATTCTTTTTCCAAGTAGGGACATTTTTTTTTTATCTTCTGAATAAATTGCAGATTTATTACACTTTTCCTACTGTGATTATATTTGTTGCAGTTGTGTTTTTGATAATATTGTGACTCAAAATAAGGCTTGGTCTTGCTAATTTTTACTAAAAAAAATCCCTCCAAGACTAACTTTTTTTTTTTTTCTTCTTTCACCTTAACTTGAAAGTCAAGCCATTGTCATGAGTACTAATTGGATTTGATAGTACATAGCTGATGCTATCATACTAGCTACTTCTTTATAAGTTTGTTTTCTCTTGTTGCTTTGTAGATAAATGAACCTTACAGTGAAGTTCCAGACCATATCAGGCCTGGCCATCTCATCAAGGAGCTCACTAAAGAAATCCGATATCAGGAGGTGAGGAATAAGTCAAGATGTCAAAGTAGAAAAATATATTGCCACATTTGGAAAGGCTGAAGTTATTTGTGCATATAAGAATAAATTCAGTGCCACGTGTAATGAAGCCCTTCAGTGTTTTTGTTAACCAAGTATGCTATCATAAAGAGAAATGTTCAATGTACATATAGTCATGGTTTTTAGTTATTCAGTATGTATGTAATATGTTGTTTTTTCTAAATTTGTTTCACCATTATTTATTGGATTTTATAGCTGATGTACAATGGATTCAGAAAGTTCTCTGACCCATTCACTTTCTGCACACTTTATTGTGTTGTATCAATTTCAAATTAAACCTGCATTTGCCATTTTTATCCATTAATCTACACTCATTAACCCAAAATGACAAAGTGAAAAACATGTTCAAAAAGGTTTTCAAATTTATTGTGCCACAAAATTGGATTATGTGGTATTAAAAGGTTGTGTTGTTGTTTTACTACTAGGTAATGTATACTTCATGATATTTTGTATGTTTGGTCTTGTCATGGAATTCCAGTATGCAGAAATTACTGTGGAACCTGTCACTTGTATTTCAGATCGCTCAATCCCCAGCTGTCCATTGTTCGTTTAGAAAGTATCCTGTACCTCCCCATTGGCATACTCTTTATGATACAGTATTTATGTTTATGATATTTTTGCCACTTACGCATTGTATGAAATTTATTTCAGGATGAAACTAATTAAATGTATTTGTTATCTTTAAAATATACTTTGGTTTCAGTTTCATTCAGTTTATTGAAGAAGTTGCTATGATTTGAGTTATGGGTCCACTTGTGGTCACTTGTATTGATTGATTTCAAGAAAAAATAGGGCTATAAGTGAATATTGCTGGCAAGAAGTGGTAGAAAACTACCTTGTCAACCAAAAAAGTTTTTACTTACTGGTCTATTATATAATTCAAAAGGAATCGGTCACCTGGGAAAGTTTTTGTCATAGTTCATCCTTGCCCGAATGTTTCATAAAGCATAGTCCAGTCATTTCTTGACAAATGGCAGGAATACTGCACCACCCAGAGTCTACTGCCCATATTCAAGATCTAGGATAGAAGGACATTGCTAAAACTGTTGACCCAGACTCAACTGTTGATTTGTATAGGTGACATGGTAAATACAGCCCTGAGGACACTTGTCAACTGGTAGCCTATGTGGAACAATATTTGAAAAATCGCTCTTAAGAATCTCTTTGCATAAGTGTGTGACTAAACTATGCCAGAGTAACCGTGGGATATGTGTTTATACAACGGCTATGCCTGACCTGTGTTAACACCATTGTCAATACTGGTGGCAGTATCGTGCTCTAGGAATATTATTTTTAGGCATGACTTCTCTGATTTATTTACTTACTCGAACTCTGCTCGTTGATTTGTGATTGTAGAAGACTCGCAATTCATCTAACAAGTTAAACTCAAGACTATATACTTTTTTCTGAGAAAGGTGTTTTTGACTAACCTGTCACAACAGCAGATATTTACACTAACTTTATGAAGCTTCCCTAATACTTCCCATTATCAGAATATTGTATTCTTTTTTCACAAAAATTTCAAGGAGCTGTAGAAAATGGGAAAAAAAAATCATTAAATCTGTTGTGTTACAGCTCAACACCTCAAGAGTAATTGACAATTAAAACATTTAAATGCATTTTACTACTTGTTATGTAACTGTTGATTATGTATATTACTTGTTTAGAAAAATGTTTAGGTTATTTTAAACATGTAATTCTTCAGCGTGCTTTTTATCATGTGACTTTATTGTAATAATACTAAACCATTCATATATCCTGTTTGTCTGCTGCCAAGTCAAAATGTCTCAAGTTCACAAATGCAAGTAACTGCCTCAATGTCTTATCTATCCATGGTTTTTTTTTGTTTTTTTTTTAATTTAAAAAAAAAAAAAGACTAAAATTGGAAAAGTGTTCTCACAACAAATGCTGCTACATCAAAGTAAATGCAGGAAAAATAAAAAGATGGCCATTTATTCACACAGTTTAGCTTGGAGAAGCACCTACACAGCATGGACAAATGGCTTATGAACCTATTCATCATGAGAAAATTAATTTGATGGACACATTACTGAGAGATTCTAAATTTTTGAACAATTATAAATTCTATGATAGGTTTAACTGTTCACAATTCTAATAGGAGAAGAAACTTGCTGGGCTTGTCATTGCTGAACCCTTCATAAACATGAGTTGCTTTAATAACCATTTCTCGTTCAATAATGCAATTAGTACTGACTAGGTGTTGGGATACACTGTTTACAGCAGGATATTACACATAAGCAGCAATACCATCAGACTCTGGTGTTTCTCTTGCGAGCTATTAACTTGCATGCATTGCTAGCCAAAATGAACAACAGATGGCACTCATGATCCATCAGTTTTTTTTTAACGATAGAATTACTTCATTTAACCTTATTACTTTGATCATTTAAATCCTCTTAAAATGAAATTTTACAACTACTGAGTGTTTTGCTGTGGTTATTTTGGTAAAGTTTTATGTATATTTTGACCATATTAAGTTTATATACTTGAAATTGTCTCTGGACTATTATTATGGCAGTAGAAAATTGCTTATTTTTTTTAAACCACATTAAAAGTTTTGGGGATTAATACGGTGTACCAAATACCACAAAAAAAAAAAAATTCACTGACAATCTAAAATAACCGTAAGGACGGGATCTAAATAATGTTTATACAGCGCTGTTACTTTAAAAATTACTCTAATTTTGTTATACACATCAACATGATTTTGACATGTTTTATTAATGGAAAAAACCCACAATCTGTAATATATTCAGGATCTTCAAAAAATATGTTTGCATCATGTATTACTCCATTTTTTCCTTCCTTGTCTAAGTCATTGGACAGCATGCATACTTCTAAAGCTGTTAAGAGGATAACGAAGACTCTTTCCTGCCTCAAAACATGACTATTTTTCTATATGACTCTTAGATGCTGATTAACCCACACTTTTCAAACCCATTTATCCACACCAGACTGGGATACATTTATGAAGAATTTTAGCAAACAAGTTTGTTTAGGGAACACTCGGAATAGGCAGGGTTCCTCCTTAATGGAAGAAAACATTTTACAGTTAATTAAACCTGCTTTTTGCCAAGTGATTATACTGTGTGGCCCTAAGAATAATTTAGTTTCACAGAATTATTATAATGAGAAAACACAATGTGCAAACTTTCAGTGACAGAGTTGCACAGTGTAAAAAAGTTTTATAGTGTGACATGGATTGACTCACCAAGGTAACAACCTTTTCATTTTTACTGTTAAATACAAATTATAATACATGCAAAATGTTATTCATTATTTACAGATCATTTCATCGTGATAATAATAAAATATGTTCCTGCACAGGAGGATCACAATGGAAACAAAGCAATTAAATCTCAGGGTACAGTTACACGGTCAACACTGGAGAGAGGTTCTACTTCTCATGCCCGACGAAATGCTCGGCGGCTCAGAGACCATGGAACTAAAACGCCTTCAAACCTTGATATTTTGGAGTTGCACACACGTGAGGTGCTACGGAGGTTGGAGATGGCCTCATGGGATGAGGTAGGCTCCACTGAAATTAATATGGAGGTATTGCTTTTTCTTTGCTGCTGTTGCATCCGCTATAATTAAGTAATTTCCTATTTTTAACAGTCAAAGTGGATTAAAGTTCCTTTTGGGTTTTCTCAAGTAGCTCTTCAAAAATGAGGATAAAGGCAGTCATGTGCTGTTATTGTCTTAATTGATAAATAGTGCTTCTATCAATTCTGTACAAGCCTGTTGTGCAGTAGACCCAGGAATTAAACATTTGCCTTACCTGCATAGGTGGGCATATCTCTAAGCTGTAGCACCTTATTTTATTTAATATTGTAAATTGTATTTGGTTTTAATGTTTTCATGATAGGGTGGTATGTTGACATAGTTGTTAGTGTTGCCTTACAGATCCAGCATTATAGGTTGGAATCGTATGACTAGCCATTATATATGGAGTTTACACATTATTCCCAAGTCTTTTGCATCTTTTTTTTTTAATATGGCCGCTATATATTTATTAACATATCCCAACCCACTCATCCCTGAACTAGATTAAGTATGTTTGAGAAGGTAATGTTTCATAATAGGTTAATAATACCACTTGGAAAGATATTGCAGTTAAAATTACGTATTCTTCTTCTCATCAGCAGGACATCTTGTACAATTCAAGTATAAATGGCAAATTTAACAAGATCTTCCAGGCTTCTGCAGCAGCTTCTGAAAGAAAAAAACATTGACAATAATATTCGTTTGGTTCTCTCCAATGGAAAAATTGTTAAGTATGTCATCTTTTTTTTATATAATATAAAAAGGTTTACTGTTAGCATACAAGTGCCTTTAAATAATTTATTAATGTTACAAATGCACCAGTCCATTCACTGTACAATATTAGTACATGTTAACTACCTCTATCCATACTTTGTTCATTTTTTGAAAAGTAACACCTGGTGTATGAATTAGAAATATTTACATTCTTTAATAGCTTGCCATAAACTACCTCTCATTAACTTTTTTATGAACATACATTGCTATTTTTGTTTACATTTAAAGTTGCTGGTTGTTTAGCTCCGATTTTAAAAAGGTTTTCATTCTCTAAAGTGAAGAAAATGCACAAAATTGCTGAAGGTATTCATCAGTGTTTGGCTCACTCTCTCAAAACCCAAAACCTGTGTGGCAAAAATACACTAGTGCCCATGCCCTGCTGGTCAATATTCCTTGCAATGAAGTAAGACAATAGAAGAATATTGCTGTGTGGGTGAGCTATAGCTATATCCACACTACAGTAATCCCTTCTCCATCGCGGGGGTTGCGTTCCAGAGCCACCCGCGAAATAAGAAAATCCGCGAAGTAGAAACCATATGTTTATATGGTTATTTTTATATTGTCATGCTTGGGTCACAGATTTGCGCAGAAACACAGGAGGTTGTAGAGAGACAGGAACGTTATTCAAACACTGCAAACAAACATTTGTCTCTTTTTCAAAAGTTTAAACTGTGCTCCATGACAAGACAGAGATGACAGTTTCGTCTCACAATTAAAAGAATGCAGACATATCTTCCTTTTCAAAGGAGTGCTTGTCAGGAGCACAGAATGTCACAGAGATGGAGAAAACAATCTCTGGCAAACAAATCAATAGGGCTGTTTGGCTTAAGTATGCGAAGCACCGCGGCACAAAGCTGTTGAAGGTGGCAGCTCACACCCCCTCCGTCAGGAGCAGACAAAGAGAGAGAGAGAGACAGAGTTTGTTTTTCAAGCAAAAATCAATACGTGCCCTTCGAGCTTTTAAGTATGCGAAGCACCGTGCAGCTGCACAAAAGATAGCAACGTGAAGATAATCTTTCAGCATTTTTAGACGAGTGTCCATATCGTCTAGGTGTGCGAACAGCCCCCCTGCTCAATCCCCCTACGTCAGGATCACAGAAAGTCAGCGCAAGAGAAAGAGAAAAGTAAGCTGGGTAGCTTCTCAGCCATCTGCCAATAGCGTCCCTTGTATGAAATCAACTGGGCAAACCAACTGAGGAAGCATGTACCAGAAATTAAAAGACCCATTGTCCGCAGAAACCCGGCGAAGCAGCGAAAAATCCGCGATATATATTTAAATATGCTTACATATAAAATCCGCGATGGAGTGAAGCCGCGAACGGTGAAGCGCGATATAGCGAGGGATTACTGTACTACATTTTCATTTAAAACCTCATTTTTAACAAAAACTCTCTCTGTCCTCACTAATGTTTTCATATTGTTTAGGAAATCATATCCATCCACACTAAAATAACCGAAAACACATATAACATAGATGTTTGCCTACACTGGGCATGTGTGCAGCATCAAAAAAAAATCTTTAAAGGGATGATAATGCTGCCAGCATTGGGAATTATTGCATAACCACAGAGACTAGTAAATTATTTGCCTTTTGTGTACATTTGAAGAGCTCCGACTGTTCAAAACACAATTTAGATGCATATAGGTAACCAACACAAAAAGCAGCTCCTGTGTGTCTATGTTGAAATATGACTTTCTTCCATAAAGGTGACCATGTTGTAATGAGCAAAATCCAATCGGGAAAAGAGCCACATAATAAGCACAACTCAATCAGAATGTGATTAGAGTCTGAAAGGCATTTTCATCCATCCACAATGAAACGCTGAGGTGGCATTTTCTGAAATATGTGGCTCTACAGAACATTTTCAGAAGTCTCTGTTTACAGGGGTTAAAAAAAAAATAATGCTAGAGTGGTGTGGACATAAGGCAAAAACGGAGACTAGTGTTTGCTTTTCAAATGAAAACATTGCAGTGTGGATATAGCATACAACAGGAAAAGGAAGAATGTTCAAAGATTATGCCCAAGCTGTGAGCAACACTAAAACTGCTGTTGTAGGCAATGGATGGCTCAACAGTTATATTAACACTTTGATTCTGAATACTTAATGCATGCAGTATATTTTCAGTTTTCACTTTACCCTACAAATGTCTTAGTCAAATCTAACCCATTTTTAACTGTATATTTTTCCAAAATACCAGCTTTTTATGTCACAGCTTATTCAGAGAAATTTGCATAGGATGAATGAAGACAAGTATTTTGCAGTAGGTTGCTGAGGTAAATGAAGTGGGCTAGAATGCTTACATTAGGCTTGCTTAAGGGTACAGATCCTGAAAGGAGGTGCCTTCAGCTTATAAGACACTGAGTCAAGCCAACCTGTGTTTGTGCCGAGTGTACTTACTACCCACAGATTACACACTGGTGGAATCAATTCCGAGCACTACTATGAAAACCTGTTACTGCAGTGAGTCATGAATGATTGAGGTGTATTTTACAGAATCATACTACTGCCATCAGTATAAAATATGGAAGTGTTCTAGGTACAAGGAAAATATTGATAAACAGATTTAAAAAAAATTCTGTACAATACATCAGATACTGCATGAAAAGAACTATAAAATAACACAAGTCAAAAGTAAAATACGTTAACAATTCCAATGTACAGTAATCAGCAGAACACTATACTATAAAAGAGCTGTAAAAGTTTGTACACACAATTCATTCACATGACTCGGCCAGCATCATTTTATTTCTCCTCTCATCTGTAGTCTGGGCCAGGCATCGTCACTTTATTAACCTTGGAAAGGCAGCTGGGACTTGTGCCCTCTTATGTGTCTTATCCACTCTTACAAAGTAAGAGTGCAGTGTCCCCACAGGCTTCCTCCATCATTTGCAGTAGGTTTTTCTCCTCCTAGAGATTCTTGTTATGTACCTACTTACCCCCGTGCTCAGAGAGACTCCTCTATGGATTTGGGAAATATCCTACTAGAGATGGAAAACTTGGGATGGTCATTGAATTTGTGAATTTCCCATTGGGATTAATAAAGTATCTATCCATCCATCTGTCTATCCATCCATCCATCTATCTATCCATCCCAGTTGTGCACCACAACAGCACGGTATCAAAGCTGCCATGCCAAATGACAATGCAGTATGACTGCTTTGGCTGCCACTTCTCCTTTGATCTTGATGAAGTATATAGTATAATCCTGAAGGTGAGTAAGAAAAGCCAGAGAATGCACAGTTATAATGGCATAAGGTAGCACGATGGTGGATGAACCCATGATGGATATGGAGGTGCACAGTGTTGGAATTACCAGCTGCCCAATAATGTTCTTTTCCTTTTTGTGAGGTTAAAACCTGCCTCATTGATAAAGATGTACTGGTGTGGGGGGTCTCTGCTGTGAAGCTCACAATTCCACTACCAAAGATATGTTTACACATACAGTATTCCAGTGATGTGGAAATTCCTTGCACACTGTAAATCACTATGGTAAATGCATTACTATAGCACTGCAACAGCAAGTCGTCATCATCTGCCCTGTATACAGAAAAAAAAACTACCTCGCCAAAAATACTGTCCGTTACCTACACATATTGCATTTTTCTGTGACACAGGATGAGGTGAATATATTCGATGCTGGTTTGATCAGTTCCTGAAAAGATGTTCTGCTCTTTAATGACTCTGTTCTTAATTTCACATAAATGAATGACATTGTTGGCTATGACCATGTTTACTATTGCAGTTTCATTTTCGACAAGTGCTGTTGTTCCTACTTCCATGAGGTAGCGGCCTTTTACTTCTGCAAATATACAGTAAAACAGCTACTGTTGTGCAACAGTCATCCATTTTACAAACCAGAAATACAAGTCTTAAGAACATGTCGTCATACAGTATGTATGCAGCGCACACAGCAGTGTCTCCTCTCTTGCAGTAGTTCCATATAGAACATTGGAATATTACAGTAGAGGTATGCACAAACAGCAGCAGCTAAAGGCGCACTAAAGAAAATAAAGTGCAGCACTTCCGTGTAACAGTTGTGTGCTGTAGTATAGGGCAGTACTGCAAGGTACCAACCTTGTCTACAGTAGATAGCAGTAAATTGTTGTTTTGCCCAAAGTAAAAATGCAGCCATGAAAGATGTTCAGATAGGGTTGAACACATGGCCCACTTTCATTATTATTAATCCATTGACAAGGCATTGTCAACTAAAGTTTCCAAATTTCTTTTGTGATGACCTTTTTCATCCCTTTCCCTTTCATTTTGTCTGTCTTTTCCCTTTGTTTTCCAGCTTTGCTATGACACATGCTTTTAAAACATGCAGTAAAAACACGTGTGGCCCCATTTGTTTGTTCTGACATTCTGATTGGGGTGTTCAGCGTTTACACCTCAAGAAGGAAAGAGATGTTAACTGCTGTTGTGTTCCATTTGAAGTGGCATTTCTGAATTAGTTGGAATTTTCTACTGCAATGTCCCTTGAAGTTGGGTCTGATCTGTCAATCCCACTATCCAAAATGGTGACGTACACCGTGAACTTTAGTGAAAGGTTTAGTACCATGTTGTTTATTAACACTTTTCTCTATTTGTGTCTCATTAAATCAGTTGTATACACTGTACTGTCCAACTTAAAACTTTAGACATGTTGCTACTGTGTTTGGATATGCAAAATACCACAAAATGTGTTATTAACAACTGCCATTTATTCTGATGAAACAAGGACATTGAATGTTTTCCTGGACGTGTCCATGTTGGTTTTCTGAATTCTTTTTACTGGAACATGATGAATTTGTGTGTGACGTCATTCCCATTTTAAACATCCAACTTCCACGGTAAATAGAATGCAGCATGAGCGTTGGCTGAGATGCCTTAAGTTAACTGTATTGACTGTCGAGCTTTCTGAATGAGGACGTGATGCCACCAAATTCTAACATGTTAAAACATTTGAAAAGTGTTAGTAGTTTAGACAGCTGAGGTAATGGTGTGAGATTTTTCACCAATACTAGTTTTAGTGTGTAAACAGTTTTGGATTAACTGTAATATCAAGCAGCTAATGTTTATTTTAATTCTTAATCTGTAATTGTCGTTCAAACAAAATGCTGTTTAAAGGAGCAACTTTGCATCTGCTGTAAAAATTACAATCACTGTACATCATGGCAACAGCTCAGGATCATATGGGTTATCTGATTTTTTTAAAATGACAGAATTACAATGTTAGTACAACATTGCTTATATGTCATACGTGTGTTTTTTCTAATAGATATGCAGTATCTTAAAATGTGTTTTTTTTTCCAACAGGATTTAGTAGATGTTTTGCTATGCCTTTTTTAGCTGTTCCTCAATTTTATTTATCTTATAATGCTACAGTAAATAATATGAGGGGATTTTCTCTCTCCAGAGATGAGCGACATCAGGTAGCAAACAAAAGCCTGTTTACTGCTGACCGCATGCCTGTGGATGTCAAGGAGAAGACGGAAGAGGTGCTGAAGATTAAAGATGAAGAGGAAGATTTGGAAATAGAGCTGGAGAAGAGGAAGAGTAAAACAAAAGAAAAACGAAAACCATTGAACAGTACGACCTTTATATTAATGTTGTCTCACTGTGGAAATAGAGATAGAAGTACAAGTGACTTTATTTCATTTAATTTAATTTCAAGTCTCTTTCTGCCCTTTGACATTAAGACTTTTTGTATTTCTATTAAACTGATTGCTAAAGAGACACAAACGATAGAAACCCTGCCTTCTATGTAGGTATTGAAAGCAGCTCACAGAATAAGTAGACAGTAAAGCAGAAAGTTCAGACTGCTAAAACACAAAAATAATAACTTTTGAAACTACTTTTCCATGTCGGACTTTGTGTGAAAATGTTTGTGTTAGGACAAAGTAAATGCTTACATATCTGTATTTTTCATTTATTGTTGGGGATAATCCTGCACATTGTTTGAAAATGCTTTTTTTAAGTCCCCTGGATCTTTTGGATATTTATTTTGGTATATGTAAGTAATAGGTAAAATATTTTCTTTTCCTTTTTTTTTTTTTAAATATATTGCAGTGTTTTTTGAAAGTGTTAAATCAGAACTCAGGAATGGAGTATCAGGACACTCTGACTTGTCAGATTCGGAAGTAGAATCCGAAGATAATTTCTTGCCTCAGGTATTTTTTCATTCTACTAACTCAGTGTTTGTATTTTTAAAATGCAGATCCTTGAGATTTTGAGCAGTTTTTTTTTTTTTTTATAGAAATGTTCTTTAAATACAGCAACTGGAATTTTTTACTGGTGTATAGATTAACAGTTTTGAAATGAATTGGGACACAAGCTGTAAACACTGCATCGTCTGATTGTCAACCAGTAGATTACTCTTGGTATTGTTTTTTGTGTGTGATTGACTTTGATAAATTACAGTGTATCTCAGTCAGTACTGTGACTTACCAGTATTTGTGATTTTATTTCAAAGCGGAAACATTCTTCTGAAGAAGACACCAACAGTTCGTCAGAGGAAGCTGATGAGGAGGAAGTGTCCTCCAACAGGAAAATCAAAAAGGATCCAGGAGATGATATGGATCTGTACCAGGCTATTCAGAAACACGAAGACCAAGATAATCCACTGAAAAGGTGACCACAGCTATCACCAACTGTATCACGTGCCATGTGCTATTTTCATTTTTTATAATCAATAATACGATAAAGATAATTATCACAAAATAACTTTTTCTCAATTGAAATATAAGACATGGTCTGTACAACATTGATAGAACTCATTCAGTCCATGTTTTGACAGACAACACGAAAAGCCAATGATAATGAGAATATTGCCACTCCAAGCCAACCGTGTGGCTGGAGTACAGTAACAGCCACGTCAGGATAGGTTGATGCACATGTGCTACAGAGGCCATGCACGCCAGTCCGTCAAGAGTGGGAGTGAGATAAAAGAAAATGTTATCAAAGTCTCAGGTTAAAAAATCAGCTTTACCGAAGAAAACACCCCAATGGACATAGCCCATAGCTCAAAAGATGAGAACATGGTTGGAAAGAAGGGTCCAAGATATTCGGTAGTGTGAAGGTATTTTGGCTGTTTAAAGTCTGATAAGAAGCAGAGTAGCATGCCCTGCAAATTGTGTTGAAAGCGTGTTCCCACAAAGACAAGTAATACCACTACTCCTTTTGTCCCATATGAAGCAGTGCTGTCCTTCAGAGCAGACACAATGCAGTTTTTACAGTCCCAGACGCAAGCAGGTGTTGTGGGAATTTCTTATGCCTTTGGTGGTTTGTTTCTTTTGCCTTTGAGTAGAAGTCTGTGCGGGACTGCCCATCCACTTGCCCCTCATTTGTCCCTCTCCCACATGCACCCTAACCATATTGTGCCACTCATCTGCAGAAACACAATGCTTCCATTAAGTAAAAAGTCATGTATGGTTGATAAGCCTGTTTAACATGATCTTATCCAAGGAATGTTAAGAAATGTTGCTACTTTGTAGAGCATGTGGATTAGAGTTGTTTTCTAAACAGTTTGTTGACAAGCTCTTTCAGTAATATCCCATTCTAAGTCAGTTGTCGAATCTTTGAACAGTTTCAGAAAAAAGACCAGAGTTGTTTCTTTTTGTTGATTTGGCCAATCATCAACTTGCTGCAACACTGAATTCAGCACAATGTCATGTCTCCACAGACCTGTTTGAGTGACTTTGTAAGCTCACCTTGTTGTCCAGTATATTTAAAATAACTGAGTAATAACTTTTTTTTTTTTTTTACTTTAGCCAGAAGCTGTTCAACTTCAGGTCCTTTCTCCAACACTGCTGGTGTAAAAGCATTTGAGAGAACTGTATTAAGAATGTGGGTACTGTAGTTTAGTCTGGTGTAGCCATGCAAGGCGATGATCGTGTTTGCTCCTTGGTTAGTAACAGTCAATTCTGAAAACTGTTAACATTTGTTAAACAATAAAGCACAAATGTTTCCGCCCATTTTAATTGTGCTTGCTTCAAACAGGGTTGCAAAAAGCACCCTTGACACATGATTGTAGATCTCATTAATATAATAGATGGTACATAGTAGCAGATAGAAAGAGGTTTTCTTAAAGTTTTCAGTCCAAATATCAGTTGTGACAGGACACCCATAATTAACGGTCTCTAACATGTCATATACAATGCCCTTTCTTAGTTTTTGGCTTTGTCCACCATGTGCCACAATAGTCATCTCTTTTTAAACTTGACTTTCCAGTTTTGGCTGCCATGTCAACCAGGTACTGCTCAAGTTGAATATACTGTAGTCCTCACCAGACGCTGTGCCATAAAGCCCCTATATCCTTGCAAACAAAATCCACACATTTAGCATTAGTTGTTACTTTTGACAGGCTGGGCGAGAATATCAGTGTAGTTTAACCCTGTTCTACTGCACACGTGTGGCGCTTTAAACCTGAGCTGCCTGACTTGTGTCCACTGTATGTTAGCATATTTATCACAACAAGCAAATGAGACCATCGACAACAATTGAAAATGACTGCCAAATGTCAGACTTCTTTGTAGTCTCCTTTTTAATGCTGTCCCCACCACTGTGGATGTAAGACCATCTCCTGGCTCTGCAATCTTGAGAAGAACTGCATGCAAGACAGTATATTCATGCATCCTAACTGCTTAGGCAAATTAATTGTAAGAGATGTCTCTTTCCCTGCGTTTTGTTTAAATTTAATTTCCCAGACTCTGGCTTCCACTCGCAATACTGAAACTGAAGAATTTACTTATGTTCTTGTAAAACTTGAAAGCTGTAAGATTTTAGTTTTAGATATTAGATTTTTGAATTATGATTTTATTTATTTGGAGTTGACCAAAGAATTTAGTTGTGCATTTTGCTTGTGTTCTGCTGCTTTTGACTGGTCAGAACTAAGGTAACTATAGGTTACTATTATACCTATTTTATTTAATTGAAATACAGTTCTGACAGAAAATAGATATTTAAACCAAAATTAACCGTTTTATATTTTCATATCTCCCTAAGGATTGAAAAGGATTGACCGAAAGTTATTTATATTGTGATATATAATTGATATAAGGCAGAGTGGTGGCTCTGAGGCTGGGGGATCTGCGCTGGTAATTGAAAGGTTTCCGGTTCAATTCCCAGCAGTGACTCTACTCTATTAGGCCCTTGAGCTTTATCCTGGGTATGACGTTACTGGGAAAAACGTTGGAGTTGCTGGCAGAATTGCCACTCTAGCCACCATAAAAAAAACTTGCGCTGTTCCAGTGTGGTGTTGAGGTCTCACCTGTTGCACTCTGGTCCCAATCTGGGGTGGTTCATCGTGTGGTGGGTGCAGCAACACACTTTAATCACCGCATTGTTCTCAACCTCCCTCTCTATATCAATATCAACTAATATGAAAAAAATTATAGTGATTTTTTTTCTGTATCACCCAGCCCTACTCCACTGTGATCTTTATTTTGATCTGTAAAAATTCAGTTATTCCCAAAATTCAGTTGGGGGAAAAATTTGTTGAATTGTACAATATTTGTATTGAGAGACATATATATATATATATATATATATATATATATATATATATATATATATATATATATATATATATATATATATATATATAAATTAAATAAATAAGAATCTGAATATCATTTTTACTTGAAATATAGATTTGGCACTCTCTTTAGAAGTTGTAACGTTTAGGAAACAAAATCTATAGGAAGTAGAATTGGGGGGAAAAAAAAAGGCTCATTATTAGTACATGCAAAGCAAAATGAATTCTAACATCTGAGGTACCGTAAACCATTAGCAAGTGCTTTGCTTTTTTCATTCCAACAAAAGGTACAAATGGTGGCACAGTTCTGGTTTTTAAAGCAACTGTTCTATCTTTTTGAACTCGTGGTTTTCATTGTGGACGTGCAAGCATTGTGGCAAAAAAGAACAGTGTTTTCAGCACCAAATAACAGGGAGAGATTAGAGATTATAATATGCTGAATTTAGAATTAATCAGCTGTTATCAGAGAGAAAGTCAGGATGGGCATATGTAGTCTCCAGCAAGTGCTTTTTTTGCTCCTACTAGAGCTATAGTAAAGATTTCTGTCTATTATATAAAAAAAATCTTGGGATGAGACGAGACATTTTCAGAGAGAGAATTTCACATCCCGCGAGATGAGACTTTGTGCCAAGAGATGAATTGAAAACCTAACAGCTTCCTTCAAGTGAGGGCGGAAATAAAAGACACAGTAGAAGAAGAAAAGACCGAGTACAAGACAAAGTGGAATGTCGTAAAAAGGGTCAAAAACATTGGCACGATACACATGCAGAGCAGGTTAGAGATTATGAAAGTACTAAAATTCAAAAGTCTCAAAAAACTGATAGTAAAGATCACATTAGTTCTAACAAATGGAAATTATTACTCAGTGAAATAACAGAACAGTGAAAAGAGATCGAATATATGGATGTAGGTGATTTGATAGAGCTACTACAAGTTTAATTTCAAAGAAACTACAATTCGGTAAGGTTTATGTTTATGATCATGGATAAGCGATGCAACATAGAATCAAACAAGTTAAACGATCAGACGAATTAGAAATTCTACAGCCAATAATGGATGTAAATCCATGCGTCCAAAAGTATCGCACTTTATACAAAATTTATCTGAAAAACACAAAGAAGTTTACTTGGATTTCTATATGAATCCAAAAGATCACATTCACATGCTTAATAAAAAATCATGTGACTAATTGTCAGCGATTAATAGTTTCGAAAGATGAAGATGTCAAAGACAGAGTTGATATTCGTGTTTATCCAAAAGCACAGCACGATTTGTCACAGGCTGCAGATTTGGGAAATGACAAGCATGTAGGGGTTGGTGAGCAAAGCCCCCAAGTACTGGTGGGGGGTGAAAAAGGCCAGACCTCATGAACATGTACATAGCCTCAAGAGTTTTAAATGCATAGTTTTTTTTACTTTATTCATGCTCTTGTTTCTTCTCAACTCTTAAATCTTGCTCTTTGCTTCTTTTTCTATTAAAAAAATTGTTTTGTGTATTTATAAATGTATGGCAAATATTTATATGTAAATAGAACATATGTTTTTAATACCAAATTAAAGCACTTGACATAGAAATGCATCAATCAACATTGGGGTAACAAGTCACATTTGGGGACAGCGTCAGCCGTAAATACTGTGAGTTAGCATATTTCTGTGTTTGTTTATTTTGAGTCCCTGTCATATGTTTTTCTCTGCATGTCCTTATCATTCAGTATGTAGTCAAAAAAAAAGAAACTTCCATATCAATAAGAGGTAACAAATTCTTCAGCATGAGGATTCTTCTTTCATTCTGCTGATATTTGAAGACCCCCACAAATTTTACTAGATTATTAATATTGCTTTGCAGATGTCATTGATCTTCATGTGAAAATTCAGATGAAGGCTTAAGACATTACTTTAGAATACTAATGTGTAAAATGGTCTTCTTTTAAATATAAAGCTACTTGATGTTCTGTAGAAAGTTGATTTGAACTTTTGAATTAGCCACATTTCTGATGGATACGTTTATCTATACACATACGTAGCGAGAAACCTGCTTAGGTAAATCTTACTGCCTATGATTATGTTTGAGGTCCTGCAAGTGTGGTCTGCGAGTGCTTCAGGTAACAGCATAGCACTGGTAAAGTAATGGGCCCCTTGTAAGAATATGTCGCCAAATTGAGGTGGTAGCACTAATGTGTTTGTGGATACATAATTGATTTTGAACTGCAATGTAAAAACTTATTATAAACAAGTGCTCATCCCACAGATAGTATGCATATATATTTACTTGTTTCAGTAAGTATAGCTTTTCCCACCATTTAAATATTTAATCATTGCATTCACCTTCAAAAAAAGTTTCATTTTCAAAGCATTTTGTTGATTCTATGTGTAACTGTTTGATTTTGAATGGATTAAATGTTTCAATTACAGAGAACGTCCTACCTCGCAAAGTATGGAAGAAGAAGCTATTCAGGGCATGCTGTCTATGGCAGGATTGCTTTACCCCAATGGTGCACCTAGCCAAAAAGAAGTGATCAGGGACGCATCTGGTGAGCAATGCATATTTACTGTGTAATTAAGAAGGTGTCCCTTTCATCATGTCTAATGGTTTTATAAAGATGTGTGTTCTGACTTTAGACCCAGAACTCTCTCTGCTGGGAAATCCATTTAAAGACACAGTCTGAAGTTGGATCCCAAATATTAAAGTGACCAAAAACAACACTGTGCCATTGTTACAGATCCAAGAAGAAATCTTTTTTGAGTGCTTAAGGCACTGTTAGAAATAAATGCATAATTTGGAGCGACAACTGTGCCTATATAAATGTTCATGTGATACTAGTAGATTTCTAGAATTATTATTCGCATTAGAAGGTATGTCTGAATGGTGACTGGTTATTTCTAAAAACCCTTTCTACAAAGCTCCATTTTGTATGATTTCTCCTAAAGTAACTTGGTATTCAACATTGTTTATGCAGTGTAAATTTTTAAAAGTACATCCTGTAATATTTACAAATGGGAGGAAAAGGTTTTGCCATGCTTGTAAAGTATTACAGAATATACCAAATTGACCCATAAGTTTCCTAGTCTTTGCCACATATTTCCCAAAACATGTAATTAATGTGCTTTATCTCCTATCCTGCTTGTGATTTTCATGGACAGGGTATCAAGGCACCCCTGGGGAGGGGGTCCAGTCGATGGCCTTGGAACTGTATCACTGCTTTTTGCAAATGACGTGGTCCTGTTGACTTCATCAGGCTATGAAGTCCAGCACGCATTGCAATGATTTGCAGTTGACTGCGAAGTGTCAGGGGTGAGGATCAGTTCTCAGTGCGAAAAAGGTGAACTGTCCTCTCAGAGTGGGAAGTGAGTTACTGCTTCAAGTGGAGGAGTTTTAAGTATTTTAGGGTCTTGTTCTGACTGAGGGGAAAGGGGATGGTGAGATTGACAGACAGATTGGGACAGCAAGCACAGCTATGTCGTTGCTTTACCAGTCTCTACTGGTGAAGAAGAAGCTCTGTTTACCAGTTGATCTACATCCCAACCCTATGGTCATGAGCTTTGGGTAATAACTGAAAGGACAAGTGGCCAATAACTGCTTGCTCTTCTGGGTGGCTGGGCTCTCCCTTAGAAACAGGATGAGAAGCACAGACATAAGGGAGAGGCTGGGAGTAGAGCCACTGACCCTCTGCATCAAGTGGAGACAATTGAGGTGCTTTCTGGCATCTGATCCTGATGCCTTCCTGTGGAGGTTTTACAGGAAAGACCAGATGGGATGAGACCCCCAAGCTTGCTGGGAGGTTTATATCTCCGAGTTGGCATGGGAACAACTTGGGATCCCGCAGTATGATTTGGCAAGTGTGGTTTGGGAAAGGGGTGTATGGGCCTCACTGCTAAGATTGTTGCCCCTGCAACCCGGCTTCAGATTAGTGGTGGAAAATGAATGAATGAACTTAATGTAAGTGTTGTACTGTACTGTGTGCCCTGCTTTTAGCATTGTTTTGAAATTCCATTCAGAGTAGCCTTAAAAGAGGATTTGTTTTTCCTCCTTCGGTCTCATTTTTAGTAAACCTGTACTAGCTCATGAACACCTTAGATATTTCATCTTAAATGACATGGAAATATTTGGTACCTTAGAAATGTTTTTCAGGAAAAAAGTGGGTTTAAATAGTGTGTCTAGGTGTGCGATATCATACAAAGAGATACAGATCCATAATGCCATCACATGGTGTTTAATTTCTAGTTTCTGTGTATTGTCACTGGTCTGCCATCCCGGCACATTTAGTAGTCTGTGTCACTGCAGATGGACTGAGTGGCGACTCATAGCAGTACCTCAGATGGATAGTCTTCTGACTTGAGTGAAGCTTACGTCTCAGGGTTACTGCGACATTGCATTATCCACAGGATAAATCAGCTGCAGCTCTGGGTGGACACCAGAGACGAGTATGGAATATCGAGACCCGCTCAGTTGATTCAGTGTGATGGTGCAGTTCATTAGTTAAATTTTTTTTGTTCTGCTTGTAGCTGTCAGAATGGACTGATTTATTTAGTTTTTTTCCGTCTTCACAACTCTGCACCTTAATATACCTGAAACTGGACACCATATTTGTGGTAGTGCTTATGTTGGTGGGTTTATTTTGTGTGTTCTCTTGGTTTATAAGATATTACTGATGTTCCTCTTTTGTGTCTAATTATTCGTAAGTCTTTTAGAGATGTATGTCAGGCTATTCATGTTTGCTTTATTTTTGCATTTTTAGAGGTTTTTCAACATATTTATGTTGCACAGTCTGCCCAGATGTGGCCATTGGAGTTAGGCAAGCTTTTCAAATATCTTCACCACAGAGCTGTGCGGTACAGTGGAATAACTTAGCCATGGTAGTGTTTCACCGTTAAACCTGAATGAATGAAAATCTCTCAAGTTGAGTGCAGCTGTTGTATTAAATGAGGGCAGATGATAAAGACTAAGTTTTATTTTTGTGCATCTTTTTGCCATGACATGTCCATTCAGATGCCTGTTTCCAGTCATAAGGCCCAGTAATTCAGCCTTTGTTTGCTGTAGATGGTAACATTTTTCGGCAGCACTACTGTATCAGCAGTGGTAGATATGTATGGCCATGTTTTCATTTACACATTTGGACAGTTACCAGAAAAGGCCAAGCCATGTTTCTCTCAAAGATTCATCCACCTTTATTTTATAATTTGTTTGTCTGTTTTGCAGGTGCTCATAGAAAAAAAGAATTTGGGGACGAAAGCCAAGACAGATCTTTAGGGCCTCATTTGCCTAATGCAGCTGTTCGGCTGACCTACCAGGTATATATGACTGTACTGCTCAAAACAGTATCACTTTTTTGTCGTTTAGCACACTATGTATTTGCATCGTTATGAGAAGTGTAAAATGTTTCCAGTGCCCTGGTACGTGTTAAACTTAATGGTAATGAATCGTGTACTTCTGCAAGTTGTGAAACGAGAGAGACTTTCCTTACTAAATAGCACAGGATGCTTCAGTTTAATTTAAGGAAAGCCACAACAACTGTGAAGTCAAGATCAGTGAATCTCTCTTGTGGGGGATCTATTGGTGAAGAGAAATTCACTGATGTTGACTTTGCCGACAATGCTGTGATCTTCACTAAGTCAATGGAGGCTCTGATGGGGGGGCTGTTGAGAGACTGAGTGAGGAGTCTGGGAATGTGAGTGTCCTGGATAAAAACCAAGATTCAGGCCTTTATTGACCCCTTGGGCACAGCCATCGGCAGTGTGTTCATTTACCTCGGCAGTGACATTCATGTCTCTGGTGACTCTTCCTATGAAGTTGGTAGACAAATTGGGAGAGCATGAGGAGGGGGTTCATGAGGTCACTGGAAAGGGGTGTATGGTGCTACCAATATGTTTGCAAAAAGAACGAAGGTCCAAGTCTTTACAATCCTGGTGCTCCCTGTTTTCCTATATGGTTACGAGACATGGACACTATCCAGTGACCCAAGACGAAGACTGGACTCCTTCAGTACTGAGTTTCTTCAGGGACTCCTAGAGTACCGTTGGTTTGACTTTGTGTCGAATGGGCAGTTGCTCACGGAGTCCCTAATGAGGCACATTACCAGCTTTGTGAGGAAGTGTCAGTTATGGCACTACGGCCATGTAGCCTGATTTCCCAAGGGTGATCTGGCTCGCAGGATTGTCATTGTTGAGGATCTGAGTGGCTGGACCAGGCCAAGGGGACGTCCACATAACACCCAGCTGTGGCAGATAGATGGTCATTTTCGGAGCATAGGACTGGACCGCACGTCTTTCTAGGGAGTTGCCAACCGGGATCCTGAGCTGTTTCGTCGTGTGGTGGGTGTGGCAACGTGCTGTACTAGTGCATGCTCCCCAACCTGACCTGATACAAAAAAAGAGTCCTTGTATGTTTTGTTAAGCTGCCCTCTGTTTAATAAAGGTGGAAATAACATTTATAAAATTCATTGTCATTACACTTCAAAATAGTCGCTTGTGAGGTTAGTACACAGAACAGCAGAGGAAGGACCTTTTGAAATCTTTGAGATTTTATTATATGGCGTCTTTTGTAAACAATAGCCGCTTACAAACTGCTGTCAGTAGTGTGTTACATAGCAGTAGGTCTTAGACACTGGGGTATGCACTTTGTGCATAGACAGTTTATGTGTTAAAATGGAGCTGATGGAAAATTATTCTCTAAGGTTTTGTTTTATAACCCAGAGGCCAACAAAATCCAGTAAGCCCCCAAGTCCCACCACTGAGGAGTATCTTGAGTTAGGTCGGTCATGGGCCTTGGGTGGTGTGTCAGTGAAGTGTCCAGTTAAAGAAGCTGGTCAGGTTCAGTGGGAGGATTGGTTATTGCAAAGTTCTGGCTACATCAAACAAAAAAAATTAAAACAAACTTCAAAAAATCATCTGAATGTGGTGGGTCTGCCTGAAGTGCAACTTAGCCATCTGAGCCTAATGTGACAAAATGAGCCGCTCTGTGTGCCACATTCATTCCAAAATAAAACTGAATACTTACACAGTGGCCAGACAACCGTGATGTTGCTTTAAAACGGCCGTAAGGTGGAAGAAGCTGGTGCTGAGTCTGATTAAGTATTAAGTTGAGTATTAATGGATGGTGTAATCCCTGAAGGTGTGTTCTGCTGCAGCACTAATTGAAACACTAAGCAAAAGTGTTACACAAGTTCTTTAAAACAAAACAACAGACTAGTTAATCCATAAGGAATTCTTTCTAAAACTCTGGCAGAAATCTGTTCACAACTTGATGACAAAAGTATTGAAAAACCTGTAAAATTTATGACACAGAAGATGAGTTTCCTTGAGTAAATAGCATTAAACTTTTGAAATTGTCTTAATGTTGCTATGTCTGCAATCTAAATGTTTACAGCTTTATCTTTGACATTTTGTTTTTTCCCCCTGTAGATTTTTTTTTTTTTTTTTCAGCCTAACTGGAGGGTTTTTTCTTTTTTTTATGTCCTCCTGGTCATCCACCCTGTTTGTTTTATATTAACTTCCTTTTATTTTTTATTTTGTAAAGCACTTTGAGCTACCTTGTTTTTATGAAAACATGCTATATAAACAAATGTTATTTAAAATGAAATGAGTTTTCTTAGTTTTTTTTTTTTCTTTTCTTTTTGGTGTTCTCTAATTTTTGGTAATAGGATGAAATAGAAGTTCGGAAACACATTAGGAAAGATTGCACTGCAGAACTGAGCCAGAGAATCCAGGAAAACAAAAACTTCATGGACAGTCAGAGCAGCAGTAATAGCAACAGCAGTGACTGTTGGGCCAATGACAGGTACTCGGTGAGCACGTTCTCCAACTCCTCCAGCCCTCTAGGAGACGACGGGGTACAAATCCCAGAGTTCCAGTACAGTGAATCGTCTCTGTCGCCTCCACTGCACCCGTCAAAGAGGCCAGCCTCAAATCCCCCACCCGTCAGTAATCAAGCTACAAAGGGTAAGTGTTCTTACTATGTGAGCAGCGCTTTTTTTTGTAAGGGAATGTTTTGGTGGATTTTAATTTTTTTTTTTTTAATTTATCAATGAAAAGAATCTTATACAGCACTGAGTTGCACTGTTTAAGAATAAAGTGTGTTTTACTAATGACCTGTATGGCATAAAAAACAGACAGCCCCTGAAGCATATATATATATATATATATATATATATATATATATATATATATATATATATATAATATAAATTAAAGCTGAATGTTTGTCTGTATGTTCACTATCTAGTCCTACACCCTTTGACTGATATCGACCAAGTGGTGTGCTGTAGTTTGCACACCAGTGCCACCTGCTGGTTCAGAGTGAGTGAAACCTCCTGAAGCCAGACTAGCACAATAGTATCCCAGCTGCTGAGCTGCAGCACCATACATCGATGTAGGTCTTCACCAGCAGTTTCATGTTGAAAGTTAGTTTGGGGTTAGTGTGCTTAACTCTTAAGGTTAGAGGTTAGTGCAGTGAGGGTCACTTTTGCTGTGAAGCTGCTGGTACGGTTTTGCAGTTTTATGCTTCTTAACAGGCAGACAAAATGACCAGAGCTGAACATCACTTACCCAGGCAACACTGCATGCTACTTCTATCTACTGTAATATAAAAGGAGTATTGTGCGTTTTTTCAGGGGGTGTTGGGCGAGACTTGACCGAGAGTGGAAGTGCAGTGCAACACAAAGGAAAATCGGCTCTGAGGCTAAGGATCTGCGCTGGTATCCAGAAGGTTGCCGGTTCGAATCCCCGTCACTGCCAAAAGAGATCCTACTCTGCTGGGCCCTTGAGCAAGACCCTTAACCTGTAATTGCTCCAGGGGCGCTGTACAATGGCTGACCCTGCGCTCTAACACCAAGGGGTATGCGAAAACTAACAAATTTCTAATACGAGAAATTGTATAAGACGAAATAAAGAACAAAAACAAAACAAAAAAACAAAACAAAATCAACGGGTGGTTAACTCCTACTTTGTCAGCTTTTATTCATAATTTAAGCACTATGAACTGTCTTCCTTAAACTAAGAGGACAAGTCAGATGTGACTACATTCATGGTTACAAACAAGCAAGGAGTTAGCACAATTCTGAAATCCAATCAGCACCAAAGAGAACAAATTCTCGACTCATGAGAGCAGAGCCATTGTTAGAGAGGCACTGTAGATGACTGATGGGACAGCTCACAATAACAAAAAGGTTACTATTACTGTTGCTTTCTTTCCTTAGCCCATTCAACAAATATACTGGGGCAACACTGGGTACATTAGCTAATAATATACTAAATCTGGAAAGCTCAAATTGATCCTTAATGAATAATGCACAAAGTGAATCGTCGTTTAGAGCGTTTCAGCCGTGATCTGATTAGAGTTTGCAGAGTTAGATAAACTGATGAAAACTAAGGATTTTAAACCCCCGTTTTGCCAGGATTAAATAAATCATACTGATTTTGCACAGGATCAGATGTCGCCAGACATGGAAAAACCACAATAATGCTTGTATGTCTCTTCTAAAAAAAAAAAAATGTTTTGAGCAACCCAGCAGCCTCATTTATCCAGTGACATGTTGTTTGCTTTCTACCCACAGGGAAGCGTCCAAAAAAAGGAATGGCAACTGCAAAGCAAAGACTGGGAAAGATCCTGAAATTAAATCGGCATAGCCGCTTTTTTGTCTAGGAGCACTGGCAAAATGAACTGGAAGAGAAATGCTTGTGTTTCTAGTTTTTCTGCCCTGTGATTGAGAGACACGCATGTACTGTAGAATCACTGCCTGAGCAACACAAGTAATCCCCCCCCTTTACACTACAGGTCCACTTTGCAGGAGGACCACATAGATTGGAAGAGTTGACTATGGACACGTTAAAAGAATAAAAAAGACCCTTATTACAAAATTGACCTAAAGTAAGATCAGAAGCTTCAAATGCCAGAACAAGTCATTGTTTAAAATATGGAACACAGTGAATCTGCTCTCAGCCATTTGGTTTTTTTTTTGTTAAGGACGCAATCTGTTTTGCTCGGTAGGCTATGCAGGCATAGGCTGATTTGTTGTAACGACTTCCTTCCCTTGGAACCTGCTGTGATGAGATCTGTTTTTTTTTTTTTTTTTTTTTTTTTTTTTTTTGTCACAACTGCAAAAAACAAAAACAAAACAACAAAAGCAGCTGTCCTGACCTGCTGGCTACTGTACAGAGACATGGAGCAGCTTATCCAAAGCTCCTTTGTACATTTCTGGATTGCTTCCCAGTGGAGTTCAGTAGTGGCGGTGCTGAGTGTTCTGTGGCCATGAGGGTGCAGCTTGTGCTGAAGGTGCTTTTTCTTCCTCAATCCCCTCGCCCCCCTCCTGCTTATTGAGCATTCATGCCAGCAATAAGAGAAAAGAAAAAGGAAAAAAATGAAGACGTGCCTTGAAGGGCACAGCACTCCCAGACTGCAGAACTCCAAGCTTTGGGTTTCCAGTATTCCTTTGGCTTTCTTGAAGATAAAATTACTCTTTGGTTTTTCTTGGGGTCTTGTGGAATGTGGAAGCCATACTTCCTTAAATGATCATATTTAAGTTGTGCACTAGAATCTGTGGAAAAGTTACAAATAGAAAACTTTTGAATTTTGCTTCCCAGTTGCTTAATGGCTTTATAATTCACTGCAGGTAAATTCTGGATTATCAGGCCCGTTTCTGCATAGGAAGCTGTGTGACTTGCACAGCCGATGTTCATAGGAATTGGGCAAAACGAGCCCACTGAGCTCCTGGAGGGCCGAGTCCAGAGGACACCGCACTGTAGCACTGACGTGTTCATGCAGGATTCCCTTTTTATATCCCAAAATGTACTTCTGGGAGTGCTGCTGTTGGGCAACTGTAGATTAGTTTAAACAAAAAAATAAACATACAGTTAAAGGTTTACTTAAATTGTTAGTGCAGGTTTTATAGGGTGAATTAAAGGGAAAATATTTCCAGCTAATTTATTTCAGTCCTAATTTTGAGGGTTGTTTTTCTGTTTTCTTGGCTTTGAATTGACTATTTATTGATGAGGTGAAAACTTATTTAATGTGAAGGCTTTTTAATTTTTTAAAATTTGCATTGTTGAAACCTTGTTAAAATTTTTGCGGGAGCTTCTTCTTTTATAGAAATCTATATATCAGATCTGTAAAAATGTTTTCAGCTGCTTTACAGAAGTGATTCTTTATTTTTGTTTGTTTGTTTCCCGTTTCTTTGGTGGCATTACAAATATTAGTAACGGTCCGTATGTCTACTTGTGCTTTCTTGGACATAACGGCAAGACTGTGCTTTTTGTCCACACCAGAGTATTCAACTTCAAGGCATCTCTTCCCTGACTCCAGTAGTGACAAAGGGACAGCTGAGTGACACTTGGACTTTTGATATGATGGCTGCCTGGTATGCTTGCCGCTCCGAGGTATTTGATGTTACTGTTTGTCCAAAGCTCACTGAAAGCAAAAATGTGCTCGCTCTTTTAGTTTACTGGTCTTGCCTTTGCAGGATTGCCTCATGTATGTTCACAGCCTCCTGCTGTCCTTCCAAAGGTGACGTCACGTTGGTGTTGGCTCCCTCAGTGAGGGGCTCGCACATACAAGTCCACAGTAGCTTGGCTGTCATTTTCTTTACTTGCTTTCAGTTTACCTCAGGTCTCCACACCTCACATGCAGAAAGCTTTTTGTGAAGCAGTATTTTTTTTTTAATATAGATGTACACAAGCAAATAATAATAAGCTGAAACAGTCATGGTGAGGAAAATTCAAGTATTGATGAGAAAACAAAAGCAGTTGTGTTGATTTGTACTTGTGCCAAGAGCTCAGCAGTGACAGGTGGAGGTCAGCGCTAGTGAGGTGACCTGCCACAGAATGTCACCAACTGCTCTCACGAGGTCAAAACTGGTGAGGTGAAATGGGTGAAAAGACGGGGACATTGCTTTGTTCCTTACTTCAGGTGGTCTTGATGTGGGCAGCAAAGAGTTTGATTTGTAAATACACATGGCCCTTTAAGAAGTTCCTCACAGACACGAGACACCAAAAATCAGAATACAGTCTAATCCTTGAAACTGTCCCCTCACCCAGTCTTCCCAGTCTGCTCGGTAACCCTTCCATTCCCAGCTGCCTTGATGGATTTCTTGAAATGAATTCCCCGTGTCCAGTCCATGTCACTTGAATTTCAAAATGCTTTGACCAATACCTCCTGACACATTTGCACAGTTTATCTCCAGAAGGATTGGGAAGAATCTGATTTCATGAGATGACTCTCACAGACCTCCCTTTTGAGCTCCCCACATTTCTGACTCTGCAGTAATAGACCCACAAGTCCCACTAACAGTCATGTTAAAATGTCTGAGGTGTGTGTGTAGTAACCGTCCTGCATGTCTCGTGTCGTGCAGTGGGAACACACACATGCTGCCTGTTCAGTTAGATAGATACTTTATTAATCCCAAGGGGAAATTCACATACTCCAGCAGCAGCATACTGATAAAGAAACAATATTAAAGAGTAATACAAATGCAGGTAAAAACAGACAATAACTTTGTATAATGTTAATGTTTACCCACCCCCCCCGGGTGGAATTGAAGAGTCGCATAGTGTGGGGGAGGAACAATCTCCTCAATCTGTCAGTGGAGCAGGACATTGACAGCAGTCTGTCGCTGAAGCTGCTCCTGTCTGGAGATGATACTGTTTAGTGGATGCAGTGGATTCTCCATAATTGACAGGAGCCTGCTCAGCGCCCTTCGCTCTGCCACAGATGTTAAACTGTCCAGCTCCATGCCTACAATAGATACAATAGTTATCTCTGTAGAAATTGCAAATCCAATATTTTTTTTTTCACAAAGGGCTCTTTTCTTTAGGAAATGCTTTGTGGTCCTATTTTTACAGTTAAGTGTAGGATGCAACCTGAAATCTTTATTTGTAGTGTTTAGGTTTCCCGTTTTCCTTTTCCATTGCCAAACTTTAAACATTCAGCAGATTACATTACATGGAAGTGAGTGCTCAGTGTTTTGTTCAGCTCAAGTGATAAGGTATTGTCTGTTGGCCCAAGTGTGACATTTGCAGGACCCTGATGACAGTTTTCCAGATAATTTCCCTTGGCTCATCTCTTAAGGATTTATTAATTTGTATACAATGCCAGAAATTTCCATACAGTCTGTTGTGCAAAAGAGGCCAAAACCATGACCATTTAGAATTATTCCTCCATGCCATTGTCCCATTTCAACTAACTGATCAACCCATGTATTGCTTTGCTACTTTGTGAACAGCCCAGCTCTCTCAACACACATTAACAAATATACATAAATGGAAGAGTGCAGATGGCAGGGAGGTTGATCCACATCACTTGCTATCAGCATTGTTAGTTTATACATTAGAATAATCTGGCCAAAAACAAGCCATTCAGCCCAACAAAGCCCACCATTCCTATCTACTTACTTCTTTTAAAATACCATCAAGTCTAGTTGTTAGTTCTTAATGCTGCAGCCATCACTACTGTACATAGTGATCCATGGGTCCGCTCTGCACCAGCTTCATCAGAGAGTGACTGCTGTTTAATTCCGGATTCTTGCCCAGTGTTCATTTTTGCCATGTAGAGGTTTCACTGACTGACGTTTTGTGAGCATGTCAGTTGTGTCACAGTGGCTTACCTTCCTGGTAAGACGTAGTGCTGCTGACTGTAACCAAAGCCTTTTGAATCAGTTTAATGATGACCAGCTTCCAACCGCCATTGTTTTTAATGCCTTACCCATCCCATGAACAAAAAAGTAAATCGAGCTTTACTATCGGGAAGATTTGGTAAAAGCTTTGTCAATTTATCTTTTAAAGTGACCGATTTTTGGGTGTGACGAAGCTCGAGTTGCATGCTTGTCACCCTTTGATCGTAGCTTTACCGCTCAGTTAAAGCTTTTAAATCCCACCTGTGATTACTGTGTTTAACCTGAGAAACAAAGTGTCTTGCCAGCTTGGTCTCTCTGGCTTTGAATATGCCTTTAGTTCACTAACACTAATATTATAAGCACCCCCATTGCAAGTAATTCACCTTTGACACGTTTCACAAATTGTTGAGGAAAAAAAAAAAAAAAATCACATCAGATATGGCCTGCAGGCAGGGTATGTATTATGCAGTAGTGTGAATTGTACAGTATTTATTTGGCCTTTTCCTTTATTCTCTTTACACTTTTCCATGACTGATAAATAAATCAGTTTGCTTTTTGTGTTGAATATTGATGGTAACGATGTATCCTACTTTTGGAATGAAAAATATGAATGGTTTTCTAAAACTAGTTTGTTGTTCGAAAGGGTATTTTGATATCTTATTTCAGAAAAATTGATGTTTTAGATCTTGTGAATTTGTTACTCATTGCAATGCAGCTGATTTTTTTCTGTACTTGAAAATGCCATGTAAATATTAAAATATTTCTTAGATTTAAAGGTATCTTTGCCTCTGGGTTTTTTTTTTCTTTCCCTAAGCCACACAGTTCATTGTTTTTATCAGTTTAACACTGGTATCTTAAATATGCACATTCAATATTTTGCTTGAAGGAAATCTGATATTCCCAAAACAGTTGCCACTACATTCAAATGTTGCAGGTCTGTTCTGCTCACACACTGGAGCACTCCTGCTCACTCTCACACACTCACGCACACACTCACTCTCTCTCACACACTCTCTCATTTCCAAGGTTGCTTGCAGGGTGCACTCACCTCTCATTTGTCACAGACACCAATTGTGTAGACATCTGCCTTGACTAGTCCTGTCCATCACTTGCACTGCTAATGTGTTGCAGTGAATGCACCTCCATGTCTACAGCCCCCTAACACTTGGCTCACACTCCTTGTGATGTCAGCCATCACATCTTATTAGCAGGTAGGGCTGGGCATGCAGAAGGCATTTAAGGACAACATTTTGTACAACCGCTGCATTCAAAATCTATGTCCAGGTGTGTGCTGGTTTTTAGCCAACATTTGAAGATGATGATGATGCAGAAAACTAAAAGGGTGGGGGGGACTTGCCATAACCTACAAAGGCATGTTAGGTGTACTATTACATGGGGCAATGAGAGATCAAGCCGTACTTCAAAGCTTTATTTACACAACAATTTTTCATAATATCTAAATTGTCACCACAGGCAAGCAGGCTTTTAATGTCCGTCATTACCAATGACCATGAACTGAAGTGCTCCACTCTGCCCAACTGCAGGGTATCTTCAGCAGACTGTTCAAATCTGATCAACCTGTCTGGTCCTCTGCTAAAGATGGTCATTGGCAGGCCAAACAGCAGTCGGGGTTGACATTTTAGTCTAACAAGTATTGCTTTTCTCCCACCCCCCACCCCAATATACAGTATATTATATACTTACATATAATTGTTGTTTTTTTTTTATTTAAACTGATTGTATAACTAAATGAAATCACAAAACGGTTTGATTTGTAGCATATGTCAGTAATTATGTTTGGTGTGGACAGTAGTTCTATATTTGAATTTCCTGCATTTGTATAAATTAGTACAGTGATATAATACAAAGAAATAATGTCTTTGTAAAACTGAGTTTAAAGTTTATCTTTATCAGTTAGGTTTGCTGGTCCATTTGGATTCACAAAGCTCCCAAAACCAATTGCACACATGTAAGGCGTGTTGCACTTGTCCTCCTTGTAGGAACAAGAAACTAACTCTGTGGCCACATGATAGTATATTGTGCCTACAGCATAATGCTGTTCTTCCCACAAGATAACTTGTGCATATAATAAACATGTTTTGTTTGCACATTATATCTTGTGAACACACTGCATGATCTTACAAAACTCCTATAGCACCACAGAAAATAAAAATGATTGCATTTAAAAGAGACAGTGTTTAACTCGATAGCAGCGCAATGATAAATAGGCAGCATCTTTGTGTGCTTTATGCCACATAATCCTGATGTTCCTACGCACAGTGGCTAGCTTGATACCGACTATTGAACAGAACACATGTACTTGGTGTCATGTCTGGTACCATTTGACTCTGGACACTTTACACATCCTAATCCTACTTTTAAATCACAGTACAAATGCATCCTTTTCAATGTCTACAATCTTTCAGATTTACCAAGTCCAGAAAGGTGGTGCTGGCTCTTTTAATGTGGTTTTTTTGTTTGTTTGTTTTATAATTAGTAATAGATTCATCAAGTGACTACTGTTGTTTGAAAATGAAACTTACAGCACTGCAGGAATTTTATTTAGTTATAGACAAGCATGGCTGGACAGCTGGCATTTTGAAAATCGGCTGCTACCTAAGCTAAATATTGGTTTACAGATTATGAAGTGTTTAATGGGTTTTGGATGAAATGGTTCCTCTGACTGCTGTTATGCATTGACCAAAGACATGATGATGATTATTATTATTATAATTAAACATACTTTTACTTTTTGTATTAAGTATTTTTTTTCAGAAGTACTCAAAGTATTTTTAAATTGATAAGCATGTTACTTGAGTAAAAAGTGTTTCATCAGATTTTTACTTTGACTGAAGTATTTCCACATACTTTTTACAACTCTGTCCCCAAATATATTTTTAACTGGGTGGGATGAAGGAGTTTCCAAAATAACAGAATATATTGCAGTACTATTTAATCAAAGTACATTTTTTAACACTCGTAGTGATTTATCATGCTATTTTTTTCTTCACAACTGTACAAAAATCAATGTGCATTTTACTTTGTTCATGATCAACTTTTCATTGTGAAATCTTGTGCATGGCACACTTGTGGTGTAGATTTGGTATCTTGACTGCTACACTTAGAAATTTAATCTTTTAAATTAGTGCATTTAACATTTTATTAATCGCAGCTATTAGGATAGTGTTTTGAATAGGAGCAAATGAATGATTTAGACATTAATATTGAAGTAATCAATCACTACAAAATACCCGGCATTTCGCAGCTCACAGTAGCATTCATTTTCAGCATTTACTTTGAACCTTTTTGTAAGGAAAAGAAACTGTAAATTCTTTCATTTCACAAAGAGAACTTTGATTTTACTCCCTGCGATGCTTCTCAGGATTAAGTAGGGGTAGAAAATGGCATGGCACCCAATATCTTTAAACAATGTCCGGTGCTATGGTACATTCAGCATGTGTGGACCTTTCAGTACATTTTATTTATATAAATAAAATGTACTGAAAGGTCCACACATGCTGAATGTACCATAGCACCGGACATTGTGAAAAGGTATTGGGTGCCATGCCAAGGGCTGCAAATTATATTATATACTCAAAAAAAAAAAATATAATTTGCAGCCCTTGTCCCTCCTCCCTGTGGCCTCTATGCTGCTTTCACAACACGTACTGGCAATTTCATTTAAATTGTGCAGGTTTCCTTATAAATTTTTTTTTGCAGACCTCATCATTCATCCCTATACTTTAGTCACGCCTGCTGCTACTACCACTTTTTTTGTGCTTTTCTTCTTGAACAGTTCAGCCTGCAGAGCACTCCATCCAGCTTAACTACTACTGTATCTACAGGTCTCTGGAATGACCCAACTGCCTGCTACAGGTAGGCTGCTCATCCTTTTCCTCACTGTAGCACAAACCGCTTAAGACTAAGACAAGACAGCGTAATGGACAGCTTTTTTTTTTCCACCCCCATGCTCACTTCAAAACATCATCACAGTACAACACTTCACTGCGTCTAAAATAGGAAGCGTAAACTTAAGTGGTGCACACTGAAGCAGAGGCAAACGCTCTGCCACACTAAAATGCAGCAATAGGTGGGGCAGTTATTACAAGTAGCCAGATGATGAAGAACATTACAAATAGTTTATGCACAGTTAACTTTTAATTTTTTATATATATTCATAATTGAATTAAAAAAAAACAACTCACTGGTCTGGTCAAAACTTTGCTTTGTAGACACTTACCAATGGCATTGTGAATCAGATGTCCAAACCACTGGAGATGGCTAGAGTGGTTCAGCTTTAAGGCTTTGATTATGTTGAAACCACTATCACTGGTCACACACACTTTCATATTCTCTGTGATTTCATGAAGCCAGCACATCTTTCAGCCCAATAACTCCACCACTGAAAGAAAGTACCAAGTCTTAAAGTCAAAAACTTCTCTGTGTCCATTCAGTATCAATGAAGTGAACAGTTAGGCTCCACTATAGTTGATGGGTGCAGTTACTCCACAGATATGTTGTAGTAGTAGAATTGAACTACTCATTCTCTCGTATCGGTGTACAACTGAGGTAACATCACTTCTGCAGAGTATTTCCACCCTGGCAGCTTAGATCTTGGATCAATTTTGTGAAGCATCCTAATAAAACTTTTCTTCTCAATAGTGTAAATGGGAACAATGTCTTTAACAATATGGCGTGTTACAGCATCTGTAATTCCTGTTCATTGGCTCTCCTTTTTGTCACATGGAATGGTGCTACCAAAGGACGCAGCTGCTGTTAACTGCTGACCTTGAGAACAGGTGTTGTCTTTGTCCCCTGCTTCCTCGCACCAATTCCATTCCACTGGGTGTTTGTTTAAGGTGTTGGAATAAACTGGATGTGCTGCCCCTTTCAGTCGCTGTCATTTTGCACACTTTGCATTCTACAGGAGTTTGCTTGACACCTGATCTTTGGTACCCAAACCAATTCCACTGCCTTAACATTACAGCCTTTCTCTAGAATGAGCACATTCATCTCCAAGTGTACACAAGCAACCAGACTATCAAACCAGGCTTAAGGAAAAGCAGTTCTATTTTTTCCTCCTATTCATGGTTTTATCAATTGTATAACTGCACCATTTGGTAATTTAAAAAATCACTTTAAAGTATTCATTTAAATTAAACATCCATCCATCCATTTTCCAACCCGCTGAATCCGAACACAGGGTCACGGGGGTCTGCTGGAGCCAATCCCAGCCAACACAGGGCACAAGGCAGGAACCAATCCCGGGCAGGGTGTCAACCCACCGCAGGACACGATGGATGGATTAAATTAAACAATTTAGTCGAAAAAAAGTCACAAGGCTATAGTGGAACTCTGTTACTTTCCTACATTGTTTCTGCTGGATTTTTCTCATTTACAAAAAACTACTTTAAAATATTTCTAATTTAGATAGGATGCATGACCCAGCTGACTCCTATTTCAAGTAGTTCAAAACTACAACAGATTCAGGTTTCTAGGCCATCTTGATGCATTCAACACATGCACTGCAATTATGCGGACCCTGTCTTCTGACTTGGAAAGGTCTTGTGAACACAATTTCCCTTCAGGGATAAATAAAAGTATATCAAATAAAAAAAAAAAATCCAGAAAATATGCTGAAAAGCATATTTAGACAATCTTTTCACTGTAAAGCTAATGTGTAAAAATCCATCCTTTTTGTCTATTCTTCTTCAACATCCATAGTAAGAATATCACCTTTTCGTGCTGCTGCACAGCCAAGTCAACACAATGCTGGTTATTTTGTATAAATTTGAACCTGGTAGCTGAAGTGTCTCATTTTACGTTAATGACATAAACATAATAAGAAGCTCCCTGCACTGTCAACTCCTGAACATTCACTTTAACTCTTCCAACACCACTGGATTCTAGCCATGGAATCCGTGCATCAGGATCCTCATCAGAAAATTGTAGAAAAGAGCCAGATGGGTGCAGCACCCTAAGAGCTTCCATTAACATCTGGATGGCCATAGGTTTTCCTGCTGCAGACCGCAAAAATATGTCTGTTGTACCTTTGTCTAAAATTAAGTTGAACAACCCAGAATGGAAACTGTCGAGTCTGGTACAGTCCATCTCTACAAATCTTAGTTCTGAACTAGAATTTTTTGGCATGGGTGAGCACGTACTAACCAACTGCTGCATCATTGAAATGGCAACTGGGGAAATATCAGCACAGGTTACTTGCACAGGCTCTGGCAAATCTTGGAACAATCCTAACCCAACATCAGATATACCACAACCAAGGTCTAGGATACGGAAAACATCAGAACTGGAATCACTCTGTAAAGATGAATGTAGGCATTGGTGAAGAAGCCCAGACAATGCTCTGTAGTTAAAAAACCAGTCAAAGTTTTGGATGGTGTCTCTCTGTTTCTGCACATAGAAGTTGTCCCACAGCTCTTTCTTATGCATTGAATGTAGTAAGTCGCCTATGAAAAAGAAGAGATCTTGTGATTAGAACTTTTTTTATAGCACTATTGCTAGGACATAAAGCTACTAGATAACATATGTTTAAAAGGACTGTTTCAAACATGCCTAAGATTTACCAAAAACAACTTCTCAAGATCAAAGCTTTAGTTATAAAAAAAATTGCCATTGACCTTTCATTTTCATATCTACAACACCTGTCCTGTGCACAGTGCTAGCCGGCTCTGACATAAATCCCTCCATATTTCCATACACCAGTCTGGGCATTCGGAGTAGCTATTCCTTTCCTGTTTTGTAAATAACTTAATCTTTGCACCCTTTCAATGACTTTTTATTTAGAAACCTCCATTACTGAAGTGAATAATATTGTGCCTTTTTCTGTAATACAATACAAATTATATAAATATTAACAGTAACAACAGCTTTAACATTCTGGTATATCCAACAACTAGTTACCCAACTATCACTTAGTAAACAAGCATTGACATTCATAAACATTAAAAATACAATACAAGGCTTGAATTTTAATGTGTGGCAGAGGATCCCAATAGTGCAACAACTTTGATCATTTTGGGGAGGATTTCAGCATTGGGTTTATAAAGAATTATATGTCATGAACTAAATTTTTATCTTACCATGTGCTCATTCTAAATTTATTCTCTTGACATTTTCTGTCCAGTAACTGAAAGCTACTGCTTATAATCCATACCAAGTATAAAAACACTATTATATATTGTCGCACATGCGTGCCTGATGGTGGCTCTACGGGTTCCAAACTTTTATGCGAAACCACCCTGGGCCAAGAGGGGGCGCTTCCGTAAAATATGTCCGTCTGTTCTTCTCTCCGCAGGAGGACCATACCTCTGCCCCTTCCGGCTCCCTTACTATAAAAGAACTGCCACTGGGTCAGACTTTCTTGACCAGAGGTGGAGATAGAAGTCTAGAGCAGCTCCTTTATACCATTACAATGATATAAGTGTTTACGTTGCACTGGTTTATTTTCTCGTTCATTTACAGGGTTGGATTACCACCTAGTGGACTTCTGGTATTTCACTTTGACAAAGTTCTGTCCACTTTTCATTACTGTTCATAATATACATGACTAGGGAAAGCCCCAATATCTTATCCATGTGAAAGTAAGTCATTCACTTGTCCGCTACAATATATACTGTTGACTTAGTGAATTACAAGAAAATTACAGATATTTCCATTTAAACCAACTCATTAAAACAGTTGTTGTAATGGCACATTTTTGAAGTCTGGTCTGTCAGTGAACCAATCGGTTAGACTTGTAATATTTGCTAATGTAATATTTATTTTTTAATAATTAGCTGGTTAAAACAATGTTACTAATGAGTATAGTTTTATGGAACTTCAGTACCTAATTAGTAATGAAGTACTTTTTTTTGGACATCCCCACTGACTATAAAATCTCTGCTTCAAAAGCAACATTTACAGGTGTACAGTACATGTTGTCGTAATTTAAAAGTAAGATAGCTCTCAAAATTCTTTATATTAACTAGTCTAGCCACATTAAAAGGTTGTGTATAACTATTTTTGCATATAATACTTTACCTCACTTTTCAAAGCAATCAAAGATTTAATCGAGAATTGTCTCTCGCTGTGCTACATAGCTCTTTTTCAATTTTAACACTACATACATCTGAAATTTGTCTTGGGCACTGCAAACATTTGCTTTTCTATTTGGATTATTTGTTTAGCTTTAGCTATCAGATGGATGATCTCACATTTTCTAAAATATTTTGTCATAGTATGAAATTCATTGTTAAGTCAGCTGCGAAGGAAATTATTTTATGTATTTCTCCCTACATGGCATGGCTGTAAATATGTGATTGGTTGTGTACTTTGTGACGGATGGCCGATGCCCATGCATGGCCAGGATGCCCCTTCACCATATATACCAGGGAGGCAGGGGGGGGGCAACCAGTATCTTTCCCTAGATGCTAGATGGCAGCCTCCCTGGGTGGCAGCGGTGCCTCAGACTCCCCCAGGGCTTCATGGGGGTTGGAGTTCTGTGCAGCCCTGTTGGGTTCCGCAGGCGCCGCCAAGGGGTGCTGCAGCAGGACCTGCTGGCCCCTTTTGGGCACTGGTTTCACCCCACCTTTAAGTGCAGCCGGATGTCGGCACTTCTGGGTACCCAATAAAGGGAGCCAGCAACCACCACTCAGGGGCCAGAGTCGGGTGGAGGAGGACGAGGTTGCCAGGGAGGAGTGCTGGAGGAAGAGAAAGAGTGCTTTATTGTGTGTGTTGGTGCTTGGGACTGTGTATTGCCTGTGGAACACGGAGAAGACGTGCGCCCACAGGTGAAGAGAAAAATAAATAAATGTTTATTTTACATGGGCCTCTGTGTGAATCTGTGTCGGGTCAGGCACACATATATATATATACAACTTACAGGTAAGAATAGATTTAAATACAATTTCCAACTTTCTTAGCAACTTTCCACACTCAGTAGAATGATTACTCTTTAGCCGTAGTTTCTTATCTATGTCTATATAAGCTTAGACATCTCTCTGTCTAGCCAAAGTGGTTAAAGTTGAATGGAGAGTTCACTTGCCGCCCTCCAAGAAAATCTACTGAATTAAAATAAATATAAGCATATACACCAAACCCTTTGCAAAGAGACTTTGGAAAATGTATTTAACAGAAGTGCACAATATCTGCACTCAAAAGGTCATATGGGACCAAAGATCTTCCAAACCATCATCAATCATCATACCAATGTGCTTCTTTTCATTATCAATTATTTATTGAAACAAAATTTGTACACAAGAAACATGATGACAAGCCAGTTGGAGCCTGCAGGATAGTGACACCCACATGGACTGCCATGACTCTGAAAGAGGAGGCTGAAAGCGCAAGTCATTTAAAAACAAACAAAATGAGTAAGGATCTACAGTTAGGTGCATAAACATTTGGACAGAGACAACTTTTTTCTAATTTTGGTTCTGTACATTACCACAATGAATTTTAAATGAAACAACTCAGATGCAGTTGAAGTGTAGACTTTCAGCTTTAATTTCAGTGGGGTGAACAAAACGATTGCATAAAAATGTGAGGCAACTAAAGCATTTTTTTTAACACAATCCCTTCATTTCAGGGGCTCAAAAGTAATTGGACAAATTAAATAACTGGAAATAAAATGTTCATTTCTAACACTTGGTTGAAAATCCTTTGCTGGCAATGACAGCCTGAAGTCTTGAACTCATGGACATCACCAGATGCTGGGTTTCCTCCTTTTTAATGCTCTGCCAGGCCTTTACTGCAGCGGCTTTCAGTTGCTGTTTGTTTGTGGGCCTTTCTGTCTGAAGTTTAGTCTTCAACAAGTGAAATGCATGCTCAATTGGGTTAAGATCAGGGGCCTCATGTATAACACCGTGCGTAGAACTCACACTATAACATGGCGTAAGCATAAAAGCGGGAATGTGCGTACACACAGAAAAATCCAGATGCAGGAATCTGTACGTACGCTAACTTTCACGTTCTTCCACTACATACTTTTCACGCTGATCGGGATTTAACGCACGTGCACGCGCCTTCTGTCCCGCCCCAACTCCTCCCAGAATTATGCCTCTGAATATGCAAATCAATATTAAATAGCCTTCTGAGAAAAGACAATGGGAAAAGCACGTAGGAAAATATAAGAATTTCAGCGAATACCAAGTACTATTTGTTGGTTTAAACAGTGGTATAATCAACAAAAGGAAGTTGGTCGAGTGACAGAGTGTCGGAGAAACTCGAAAGCTCAAGTTCACAAAGTCTCACAGCGTCCGAAATAAAAAAGAAATCACATATCAAAGTCGCCGTGAAAAGGCAAGTCGTAGCCCACCGTCTGAGTGTCATATGAAAGCTTATTAGGGTACAGACAAAAAATAGGCACACAGTGGGGAAAAAAGCACGAAATGTCAACTTTAATCTCGAAATTTCCACTTTAATCACGTAGTTTACTTTGCCATTAAAGTAGAACATCATAAACTTCATCTTAAAATCATTTAATTTACTAGTTTCTCAAATCCCATTGTAACTAAAGTAGGACGTTAAATGCTTTGTTCTGTATTTGATCTTCTTTGTGCTGTGTGTGAATCACTACCTGCTTCTTAAACGGGCTTTCTCTTTCTCCAACAGGACACATAATCCATTACATTCGTGATATTACAGCTCTCTGAATAATTAAAATACTGAGATGTATGCGTGATATCTTTTTCATGATGATAGGAATGAAAGCATGTTATTAAACATGGGAACACGGTGGCGCAGTGCTTGTTCATATCTCACGCAAGAGTCTTGCTGCGCCATGCGCGACCTTCAATGAAATAATTTATTACAGAAGTACTGTCTCTTTCAAACGTACTAATCTCCAATTCCTGTCCTTACTTTCCTTTCTCCAAATACCCAATCGCCACACAATCAGCTATGTAATAGACTTGAAGCCATTTGTAAGCTTAGAACGCCGATTCTTCAAAACTTTTAAGGAACATTGAAATATCTTTGTAGTACATGTTTAATTATTCTATCCATCTATCTTTCCAGTGTCGCCTCAGCATGAGCAAGAATACAGCGCAATGCAGGAACAATCCCTGAACTAGCTAGCGCTGTGGCACTGTGTCCTCCACATGTTTAATTATTAACAATACAGATTATTTAAATGAAGTTAAAGTTTTATCTGTATAATATAATCAACATATTTTGCTGCATATCATCTTAAAAATGATATCGTCATCATATGTAAATACGTGCTTTATAAAGTGGCGTAGGTTGTGCAATATTATAACTGTAGTGCCAGTTTACAGTGAGGTGATTGTACTTATAAGTAAACAGTTCTACAAGGAGCACTTGATGGACTGATTGAGTGCGTTTAGAGTTCTTGGGATGAAACCTTTTCTAAACCGCGAAGTCCGTACTGGGAAGTCTCTAAAGCGTTTTGCCGTGGCTGAGTCAGCGTGTGCTTCATGCTGTATACCAATATTTCTCTTTCCGATCAGCTGCTGCTGTGATTCCCCACTCAGATACAGTGATATAAATACTCCGAGTGGTGCAGTGAGAGTAATATGGAAAAAGATGATCTGCTGTGGCAACCCTTAACGGGAGCAGCTGAAAGAAGAAGAAGATGCAGTGAGAGTTACAACGCTAAAGCAGTTATGGTATTTGGAATACTATGGCTATTCCCTGGACCATTATATTGCTGCAGGTTAATTACAATCAGATGCATTACACTAATAAACAATATGCAGTTAGTTTCAGTGTATTTATAAAGCCACGTCAGGAATGTGGATCTAAGAAAGAAAGGGTGACCACGCGGGAACAGTAGCACTGCTTTGACGCTGGGTGCCGCCAGTCTGCAAAACCGAGCGGAGAAATTGTGTACGCCAAGCTATGAGTTACCGTGGAAATGTGTGTGGTTTTACGCCAAGTTTAGGTTTTATACATCGCGATTTGAGCGTGGAAACAGGAGTAGGCAACATTTCTGTGCGTACACACCGTTTATACATGAGGCCCCAGGTGACTGACTTGGCCATTCAAGAATTTCCCACTTCTTTGCTTTAATAAACTCCTGGGTTGCTTTGGCTGTATGTTTTGGGTCATTGTCCATCTGTATCATGAAACGCCGCCCAATCAATTTGACTGCATTTAGCTGGATTTGAGCAGACACTATGTCTCTGAACACCTCAGAATTCATTCGGCTGCTTCTGTCCTGTGTCACATCATCAATAAACACTAGTGTCCCAGTGCCACTGGCAGCCATGCACGCCCAAGCCATCACACTACTTCCACCGTGTTTTACAGATGATGTGGTATGCTTTGGATAATGAGCTGTTCCACGCCTTCTCCATACTTTTTTCTTGCCATCATTCTGGTAGAGGTTGATCTTGGTTTCATCTGTCCAAAGAATGTTTTTCCAGAACTGTGCTGGCTTTTTTAGATGTTCTTTAGCAAAGTCCTAACTAGCCTTTCTATTCTTGAGGCTTATGAGTGGCTTACACCTTGCAGTGCACCATCTGTATTTACTTTCATGCAGTCTTCTCTTTATGGTAGACTTAGATATCGATACGCCTACCCCCTGGAGAGTGTTGTTCACTTGGTTGCCTGTTGTGAAGGGGTTTCTCTTCACCATGGAAATGATTCTGCGATCATCCACCACTGTTGTCTTCTGTGGACGTCCAGGTCTTTTTGCGTTGCTGAGTTCACCAGTGCTTGCTTTCTTTCTCAGGATATACCAAACTGTAGATTTTGCCACTCATAATATTGTAGCATTTTCTCGGATGGGTTTTTTCTGTTTTCACAGCTTAAGGATGGCTTCTTTCACCTGCATGGAGAGCTCCTTTGACCACATGTTGTCTGTTCACAGCAAAATCTTCTGCATGCAAGCACCACACCTCAAATCAACTCCAGGCCTTTTATCTGCTTAATTGATAATGACATAATGACGGACTTGCCCACACCTGCCCATGAAATAGCCTTTGAGTCAATTGTCCAATTACTTTTGAGCCCCTGAAATGAAGGGATTGTGTTAAAAAAATGTTTTAGTTGCCTCACATTTTTATGCAATCATTTTGTTCACCCCACTGAATTAAATCTGAAAGTCTGCACTTCAACTGCATCCGACTTGTTTCATTTAAAATTCATTGTGGTAATGAACAGAACCAAAATTAGAAAAAAGTTGTCTCTGTCCAAATATATATGGACCTAACTGTAACTGACAGCATCTCCCATGGCTGTAATAACGAGAGGGTTGTAGATTAGAACATCAATAAGACCTGATCTATCTAACAAGTCACCAAGTATGAGAAAACATTTTTATATATTCAAATAATACTATTTTAAATGTTGAATATTTTCATGTCAGTTATTGGTTGAAAGCCTTACTTAAACATAAGGGTTCATTTCACAAGGTCTACCCTGGCAGAAAGGTTCAGTTATGTACCAGTTTGTGTATTGTAACTTAGCATTTCCAGTATTAGAAACTTGAAATCCATTTCCACTGCATGATTTTCAGAGACAAAAAAGGGAAAGACTTGCAATATTGTGTAATCAATTTGCAATACTTAATATATTTATATATTACATGTTTTGGAATATATTACAGTATTATGACCCAAGTATCAAGATAATATTGTATCCCTGGTAATGCCCATCCTAATTGCTAGCTTTTGATTATTTTTTTAAACCTGACACTAAAGTGTCACATACAGAGCTACATTCATATTATATATATTAAATAAAAGGGACTGTTAAATTTAATACATTAATTTTTGCGATTAATGTGGCCTGTTTTTTTTTTATTTTATTGATTTTATTAAAATCACACAACATTTCATACAAATAAATACATTTTTACAAAAATAAGATCAAAAACAAATCAACCCCCACCCCTGAGAAAGAGAGCTAAGCCATTAGAGTAAAATTTAAACCTAGTAAAAATAAGTAAATAGATGAATTAATAAGTGAATAAAGATAATTGGAGAAGAAAAATAAATGGGGAGAGAATCTGCTTCCTCAGTGTTTTAAAAGATTATTCCAAAATGTTATTGATTAGATCCTGCCAGGTTTTAAAAAGTTTTGAACAGATCCTCTAAGTGAGAATTTGATTTTTTCCAATTTCAAATAAGATATAACATCAGTTACCCACTGACTTAAAAGAGGAGAATTAGGATTCTTCCAGTTGAGCAAGATAAGTCTGAGTGCCAATACTGTAGTGAAGGCAATCACAGTTTGCTTGTCGTCCTCCACTTTAAGCCCATCTGGAAGTACACCAAACACAGCTGTTAATGGGTTAGGAGGGATTGTGACACCAAGGCTGTCTGAAAGGCATTTAAAGATTTTTGTCCAGAATGATGTTAGTTTGGTGCAGGCCCAGAACATGTGACCCAGTGAGGCTGGAACTTGATTGCAGCGTTTGCAGGTTGGATCTTGCCCTGGAAACATTTTGGACAATTTTAAACCAGACAGATGTGCTCGATATATAATTTTGAGTTGAATAATTGTATGCTTTGTAGTGCTGGGCGGTATACCGGTTCATACCAAAAACCGTTTTTATTTTTGTTACAATATGGATTTTTCTGATACCGCAACACCGGTTTAAATTGCCTAAACAACGTTTGGAACATGGCACAACGGGAAACTGTTTAAGGGGGACCTTTTTCACTGCTACACCGCTAAACACGTGCAACGGAGTACATGCGGTAGTGGAGGTATTTCGCGGTGAAAATGGACAGAGAACATTCCGAAACTGAAGCTGTAGCAGATGATAAAGTTGAACATGATGACACAGAAGAACTTTTGCTGGAAAAAGGAGCCATGTTTGTTGTCTGGAGATACTTTGGATTTAAAAAGTCGGATGTGGACCATTATGTTCAAATGTGTGAATACTGTTTCTATACTACTGGATAATACTGCAAGCCAAGTTGTACTTGTTTTATTTTTTTCAATACTGTGTAATGTACCTGGGTACTGTGTAATAGTGTGACGACATGTTGACTTTATTCTTGATATTTCTACTTTATTCTCGCCATTTGTCTAAATTAAAGTCGACATGTCAACTTTATTATCATAATTTGTTATTAAAGTAGAACATCGTAAACTAAACTTCATCTTAAAATAAATATTTAATTTACTAGATTTTCTCAAACCCCGTCATAAGTTATGTAGCACATTAAATGTTTTGTGTTAAGTGTTCCCGGAGCCATGTTAATCGCTACTGCTTCTTAAACTGACTTCCTCTTGCACTAAGAGGAGGCTCTGGCAGCACCCAGAATACATTAATTTCATGATTTTCCTGCTCCCTGAACATTTACAATGCTGAGATAAATACTTGATATAATTTTCATGATGAAATGCATTAAAGCATGTATTAATCATGTGGGGGGCACGGTGGCATGGAGGTTGCACTGCTGCCTTGCAGCAAAGGGGTCCCGGGTGTTCCCTGCCTTGAATTTGCATGTTATTCTAGTGGGTTTACTCGGCGTGCTTCAGTTTCCATTTCAAAAGTAGGATGTGGGGTTTTGTTATGCTATATTAACCCTGGTAGTGTATGTATTGCTCGTATTCACCCTGCGACGTGCTGGCGCCTCGCTCAGGATTTGCTCCTGCCTCGCACACAATGCTTGCTGGGATGGGTGCAACCCTGAATGGATGGCATAGTTAAACATGTATAACAAAGTTGTTTTTTTTAAGTTCTGAACACTCTGTGGTCTAAATTTATAACTAGTTCTAATTTCACAAAGATGTTTATCGTGTGGTGATTGGTTATGTGGAGAAAGAAAAAGGAAGTATAGGAACTGGGGGTTTGGTACATCAGACAGACAGCACGCATACAATAAAGAAAGCCCGCTCAGAAGAACATCAATTGAATTCTATGTTCGTGTCTCTGAACACCAGATCACAAACCCAACATTTACACAATAATTAAGTTAAACCTGTGCGATACCCATTCATACATCTAGTTTTTTGGAGCCTCATCACACCTGCCATAAAGTTCTCTACACTGAACGTAGACCTGGGGACCCCTTTCTGCGAGGGAGCAGCACTACCGCCTCACTACCGCGCATGTTTAATACCTGCTTTAATGCATTTCATCATGAAAATGATATCAAGTATTTATCTTAGCATTCTAAATGTTCAGAGAGCAGGAATATCATGAAGTGAATGTATTCTGTGTGGCGATTACTGCTTGCGCCTCCTCTTAGTGTAGAGGAAGTCAGTTTAAGAAGCGCGTACAGCGATTAAAAACTGGGTTGGGGAATACTTAACACAAAGCATTTAATGTGCTGCATTAACTTATGACAGGGTTTAAGAAAATCTAGTAAATTAAACATTGATATTAGGAAGAAGTTTAGTTTACGACATTCTACTTTAATTACAAAATAAACTATGACAATAAAGTGGAAATGTCGAGAATAAAGTCAACATGTCGACTTTATTCTCGACGTACACTTTTTTTTTCTTCACTGTGGCCCTAATACGATTCTGTAGGGCTATACCACAAATAGCATTATAAATACAAGTTGCAGTTTTATTATTTATGTATATAGCTTAGCTTGAAGCAAGGTCCATATTAATGCAGTTTGCCTTAATGATGGTTCAATTGGTAAAGATGTCATCACTAAGTTGCACTTGTTTTATTTTATTTTATTTTTATTTGGTGAATACTGTACTGTGTAATGCACCTGGGCTTGAAGTCTTGAAGTAATAGCATTATTACTGGAAGTTGCACTATTATTTATTTTATTATTGTTCTTAGTGTAAATATTATGCAGTTTAATGATGGTAAAGTTGTTTAAAAAGTCACTTTAACATGTCAGTGGACAGAGATTGTTAATATTAACAGAAAGTATAGTTGGTTTATAAAAAATATTTACTCTTTATTCCTTTTTTAAGACATGTTCAGTGCAGTACAACTTTTGACAAGGACCTCTGGATATTTTATTTACAAACTCAAAAGTCTACATGCCTCTTTGGATGGTTGAAAATATGTTGTCAAAATTTTAGTTTAAGTTGTTTGCAAAATTTGTTCAATAAAAAGGTTCTATATTTTGACTGCAACTGCCATGCAATGTTATTCCTTCTCTTCATTAGTGCCACCCCCTTGAAAACTATCACATTATGGGGCCATGCAAACCTGTATTAATACTTGTGTGCACATTAAAATGTTTTTTTTGTACAATGTACAATTCTCATGACAGTGGAATAGGTTATTCTTAGCCAGTAATTGCAGTGGAAAATGTGGTTAACATCCACTCATGCATGGGAAAAAAATACCATCCAAGACCGTGAAACCGGTATAATATTGAAAAATACCGTGATATAGAATTTTGATCATACCGCCCAGCACTAATGCTTTGCGCATATGGAGCTCGAGTGGATTCTCTGCATTGCTACCTTCCACTCCTTTTCTGAGATATTGAGTAAGAGATCCTTTTCCCACTGTCCTCTTGGATCTTTGAAAGGGAGGGACTGTAAAATAATTTTATATATTGCAGAAATGCTGTCTGAGTCCTTGAAACTGAGCAATATTTTTTCCGGCAGAGAGGTAGGTGGGAGATGAGGAAAATTGGGCAGGTTCTGTTTAACAAAGTTTCTGATTTGAAAGTAGTGAAAGAAATGTGTTGCTGGAAAGTTAAGTTTGGAATGTAATTGTTCATAGGATGCAAAGACGTTGTCTATGTACAGATCTCTAAGTGATTTAATCCTGAATGTTTTCCAGTTATTAAAAACTGCATATGTTTGCGAGGGTGGAAAAAGGTCGTTCTCATGCAGAGGTGCCACAGATAAAAGCTTCTTTATCTTAAAATGCTTCCTACATTGTTTCCATATTCTGAGTGAGTGAAGCACTATTGGGTTGTTAGTATATTGGTGTTAACTTGCATTTATTGGGATACAAAGCAAAAAATATAAAGAAGTTCTGCAGGATTTTATTTCTATTGCGAACTTGCGAGTCTGTTTGTCTATTTGTGTCAATGTTCAGGTTTTTATAGCTTGTATATTTGCTGCCCAGTAATAAAATTGAAAGTTAGGTAGAGCCATGCTACCTTCCGCCTTAGGTCTTTGTAGGGTCGCTCTTTGGATACATGGATGTTTTGAATTCCAAATAAATGAGGTTATGGTTGAATGTAATTTCTTAAAAAACAATGTATTGATGTATATTGGAATGTTTTGAAATAAAAAGAGAAGCGTAGGAAGGATATTCATCTTAACAATGTTAATTCTAACCCTAACCCTAAAGTGAGATGAAGGGTTGACCATCTATGCCAATCTTGCTTAATTTTTTCCATACAGACAGCCAGATTTTGTTGATAAAGAGTTTTATGTTTACTTGTGATGTTTACCCCTAGGTATTTAAACTGATCTGCAATGATAAAAGGGAAGGTGTCCAATCTAATATTGGATGCTTGAGAATTCACTGGAAAAAGCACACTTTTAGTCAAATTAATTCTGAGACCTGAAATCTTTTGAAATTCTGTAAGAGCTGTTAGGACTGCAGGCACAGTATTTTGTGGTTCTGATATATACAGTACCATATCATCTGCATAGAGAGAAATTTTCTGTTCCAGTCCTTCTCTGATAATCTCCTTTTTCTCATAAGCACTTCTACAGTGAACTGCCAGTGGTTCAATGGTGATTGCAAAAAGCAATAGTGACAAGGGGCTAGTTTAAAGTAGTCTGAATTAATGTTAATACAAACTGAAGCTTCTGGATTGGTATACAGTAGTTTGATCCATGCACAAATGTTTGGGCCAAACCCAAATTTTTCCAATGTAGTGAAAAGGTTTTTTCTGTATCCAACGATAATAATATCTCTGGGGTGTTTGACTTTGCGGGTGAATATATTACATTAAACAGGCGTCGAAGATTGGAAGCTAAGTGTCGGCCTTTAATAAATCCTGCTTGATCTTGTGATATTACCGAAGGCATTACTTCCTCCATCCTTCTAGCTAGGACTTTGGAGAGTATCTTAACATCATTATTCAGAAGTAAAATTGGTCTGTATGATGCACTTTGTAATAAGTCTTTATTTTGTTTAGGAAAAACGGTGATTAATGCTTGATGAAAAGTTTGAGGTGGAATTTTATTGTCTCTAGCTTCTGTAAATGTTGCTAATAAGAGGGGAGCTAGCTGAGTGGAGAATTTCTTATAAAATTTAGCAGGGTAGCCATCAGGGTCTGCTGCTTTCCCACTCTGAAGTGACTTTATAGCATCTAGTAATTCTGATAGTGCCAGAGGTTTATCCAATTCCTCTGCACTGAGAGTATCTATTTGTGGTATCTGTAATGCACCCAGAAATGCATTATATTGTGTCTTGTCTTCTTTAAACTCAGTAGAATATAATAATTTATAGTATTCTCTAAATGTGTGCATTATATTTTTATGGTCAATGTTTCATGTTTCTGTATGAAGACCGAATCAATGTCATATCACATAAGTGCTGCATAATTTATCTTTGAGTGGCATTAAAACCAAAATAAGTATTTAGTACCTCTATATTTAACTTGCCAGTCTGCCAGGCAGTTTATAGTGCTAACTGCCCTAATATAATGGTAAAGTTCAACGAAACAGAAATACAACAATTATCCCTACTCATTATTCCGGTTTGCAGTGTTTTTGTTAATTTATGCAAATAATGCAACATAACTATCCAAGTAATGCACAATGTCAGTTTTTAAGTGAGATAGCAGATACAGAGATCTTTTTTTTAATGTGCCAGGAGCAAAGGTTTAAGTAGAGCAGCGTTTTCCAACCATTTTTCTGTGCTGGTATGCTTTTGTAACCCAAAAAATCCCAAGGCACACCACGATTCTACCAAACTCAAAAGCATTAAATCTCTTAGATGTGAAATTGTCCAAAGGGGCGGGACAGGGTGCAGGAAAAAAAGTAGCTTGGAGATTACATGAGTGCAGTGTCTGTGAATGTCAGAGTATAACTTTCAATTGTTGATAGGTTATGAACAATTGAAGATAGTATTTGCAGAATTTTAACACAAGTTTTAATGTATGCCCATTTAAGAGATGCATCTTCTTTCAATTAAAGAGTCTTTAGCAGTGCATTCAATTCAACAGTCATTTTGATCGTTTTTTACTTTTACATATCTGTATTTCATAGGCTATACCAATTTGAGAATTAATACATTGGCCACATTTTCTTTTTGCCTTCTTTTCAACTTGCCATTTAAAAAGGCATATTCAGGTTGTACTTTCTCAAATAGTTTTTTGTTAAATGTTCAGGTTAAAGGTCATTGTTTAAATTTAAACTATGCCATTAATATTTTTGTAATTCCTTTGTGATGGTTCTACATTAACTTTATTTATTTACTTCATAATGTATGTATTAATTTTATAATTACATGTTTTATTGTTAGATGTGATTATTTATGCGATTAATTAGTTAATGTTATACCGCTCTCAGATCCGGCACAATTATAATACGCGCTGCCCTCTTTGAGAGGCAGCAAAAAGAAAATAAATAATCCGGGGCGCGAGTGACCAACACTACTTTTCTACTACACCACTACAATTACGCAGACACACCAGTAAAAGCAGGGTCAAGTCAAATGATTATTGAAAGACAATACACATTATCACCATGACAACAAAAAAACCTTATATACATAATATCGCGCTGCAGCGCTTCCTTCTCACATAAATCACGACACAAACACTTGAACACATACATTACTAAGCAAATGGAAACACAAAAAAAAAAACAATGGATTTATAGTTTTTTAAGTCTTAACTGTACTGTAGCATTGAGCTCAGTCTGTAATGGGGAATGAGGCGCCGACCATATCTCTTATTCCGGGAAATGTTCTGATTAACTGTTCCTTGTGCTGGCCCGTCAAGTCCTCTCCCGTATGCCTTCCTCCCGAAAGTAAAAATAATTTGACTGGCAATGAACCCGGGTTCACCTGACGATATCCAAGAGGTGTTAATCCTTTCCCTCGTGCCTTTTCCTGTTATGGCCTCCTCCTCTCTCCTAGTTCCTCTTTCCTTTTTTCCCGCCACCTATTTACATACGGATAGCTCCTCCCCGTACAGTCTGTTGGCCCTCCAAGCCAGGTGCTCCCCTCCCTCTGTATAAAGGGCTGGCCCTAAACATAAAGGCATACCACTAAAACAGGTATGGGAAAAGGTACAAACTTACAGGTACATACACATATTCCAGTCGACCGTTACAATGTTTTTAAATAGACTGTCAGTACTATCAGCAGATGTCCTGTAAACATACACAGAAATGTCAAGGGTGATGGCTAAACCTAAAGATATAAGAAGAACAAGAGTATGATAAAACAGATTTTTATTTAATAAATTATCTGGGTGTGCAAGCCAACAAAACAGAGTAAATGTCAGATGATGTGTATACATAAATCAGAACTATTATGCAAATTCAGTTGTTTATCAAATGGACCTCTGCCCTTATTCTTTTAATCATTTGATCATAGACTGCTATGATGAATGCTCGATCTTCAAGTATTTGCTGAAGAGATAATTAAAGATGCAGTGGACAGGTTTTCTCCTGCCTGGTGCTGGACTCGAAGAGATTTTATCAAACTTGTCCCGATAGAGAATAAGTTTCTTTCTTTAATTAATATGTTAATTTCCACCACAACACACATATATACAGTACATACAGGTAGTCCCCAGGTTACGGACATCCAACCTACGACATACGAACGGGGCTGCAGCTGCGACGCATGCGCCTCAGTAACTGCTGCTCCGTCATCTTCGGCCTGCGGACGCTGCAAGCAGTGGTTGGATGGTGGCACGAGGGGGGCGATTTCACTGCTCGCGCAGTGTAGTGTCCCTCAGGTGGCTCCCAGCGGCAAGCGGTTTCACTGCCCACCCACCACATACGGCTGCCCCGCTCGTTCTAAGTGCGCGGCTGGTAATGCTGCAAGCTGTGATCCAGTTGTGGCTGAACAGGGCAGCGGGGGGTAGCATTGTAGTGTGACTCGGATGGCTGTGTGTTGAATGGGGGCGGTGGTGTTGCGTACGCTGCAGGCAGCATACTGTAGTGGAGGTGACTGTGAGGTGGGCTGGTGATGAACTGCCCCTCGCTGCCCCCATTCATTCTCAATAGCAAGCCTGCTTGTACTGTTACGCACATAGCAGGAAGTTGTCTCTTGTCAGTACAGGGTGGTCCAGATCTAATTATGTAGATCCAGATTGTCTGGATGACTTTGATTTATGCAGGGACGATTCCAGTTCGACGCAAAGATGATTCTTCATGTCGTCAGTTCGCACACTTCTCGATGGTCCGGGATTTTTCGGGTGATTTTCTATGTAATAAACTGAGTAAGTTATAGCGTAATGAAAATTGCATAATTAGATCTGGACCACCCTATACATCAGACTTGTTGACGACTGGTGCCTTCCTGCTGTGATAACGTTTACAGTGCTGTGCAGAAAAGCTCATCTTAACCTTTTGTCTTCACCCTTCAACAATGTCTCTGAAACACAAATCTGATGCAAGTGCTGGTGATATAGTAAAGAAGAGAAAAACCATCACCATTGAAAATAAAGTTGAAATAATAAAAAGTCAGAAAGAGGTGAAACTCCATCATTCATTGGCAGAGCACATGGTTACAGTCGGTCAACAATAGCATTTGTTAAAATAATGTACCTGTTCCGACTTACATACAAATTCAACTTAAGTACAAACCTACAGTCCCTATCTCGTACGTAACCCGGGGACTGCCTGTAAACATATACACATACATACACACATAGAAACACACTGACAAGAATCATCTATATACTGAATACTCAAGGAGGAATTTTTTTGTCAATTAAACACAAAGGTTTCAGATTCAGAACAATGTAAAACAAAATTCTGCTGCAACATCACATATTACTAGGCAGATCTTTGTCTCTGACTACAATATTTGATGGTTTGGCTTCCACATGCATTCTCTCATGTGTCCCTCCTCTCTGCCTCTCAACACTGAGCTTGTTCCACCCCAACAGTAAACATCTGTCCTAATCACTTCTAGACCCGAGACTCATTGTTAAATCGTTAGTGTCCATTAACCTAAGGGTTGCTTTCTGGCCAAAACCTGCATTCATACCTATGGCTTATAGTTACATCAGAACTAGTGATGTTCTGATCAACTGATCATAAAAACAGCTTTATTTTTCAGCCCCTGCTTTTCTAAGCTTTACAATAATTTAGTTACAGTAGTGCTCCTTTACATAAGGTATTATGGCAGTTCAACTAGGGTATGTCTTTTTTTTTGTCTGCAGACTTCCTGTAAACAAAGAGTAGCAAGGCAGACTTTACCAGAGAGAGAGAGAGAGAAAAGACCGTATTAAAACCTATAAGTGCATGTATATTTACATTTAAGTAGGGGTTAACTGCCTATCTCAACCAATTGAATCAATTTGTGACAATATATATTTTTGTTAAACAAATGGTGAAAACTACTTTAATTAAACTTTGTTTCTCATAAGTATATTACAGAAAAAATTAAACAATATGACAGCTTGCAATTATGACAAGCATTTTTTTTCTTTTATGCTATATGTACAGATATGTTCTATATAGATTTGATTAAAGTGTCTATTTAAGGAAAGTGTGCTTATTTTAATATTGAACAATATGCATACAGAATTTCATTGTGTTAATAAAAAATACCAAAGTTAACACTTAAAACACAGAACATAACGCTACTGTGTGTCTGGTTATACAGGAGCTTTGTGTAAAGATTTTGAAAAGGATATGGAAAAAAAAAAATCTGAATCGGTTTCAGAATTAGCCAGTTCAATAACATGAAATCTGTGACTGATATCAGCCCTACAAAACACCAGATCAGAACATCCCTAATCAGAACCCAAAGGAAGTAAACCCTTCAAGCCTAAGCAACACTTGAAATGGCCAGACCTCCTGGTCCACGTTCAGGGGCCTCATGTATAAAAGGTGCGTACACCCGTTTTGCATGCTCACATCACAATGTATAAAAACTAAACTTGGTGTACTTTTCTGCTCGGTTTTGCAAACTGGTTGCACCCAGCGTCAAAGCAGTGCTACTGTTTCTGTGTGGTCTCTCTTTTTTTAGATTCGCATCAGTGACTTGGGATTTATCAAATACACTAAAATTAATTGCATATCATTTACACATTTAATTCACTTGATTGTAATGATTCTGTAACAATATAATAGTGGACAGAATTAACAAACTATTCCAAATACCATAGCTGCTTTAGTGTTGTTACTCTCAGTATTTTAACCCAATGTATGTGTGTGTGGTATCATAGCTGCACAGCAGCTGATCGGAAAGCTCTACAGCGGGTTGTGTCAAGAGTGCAGAGGATTATCGGGATACAGCTTCCAGCCCTGGAGGACATTTATAGCATACGCTGTCTTAGGAAAGCCACCAGCATCTGCATGGTTTCTACTCAGCCACGCCACAGTCTATTTGCACTTATCCAATCTGGCAAACGCTTCAGAGCATTTCCTGCATGGACCTTGAGGTTCAGAAACAGTTTCATCCCAGGAGCTATAAACGCACTTAATCAGTCCATCAAGTGCTCCCTGTGGAAATGCTGTATTTCTCAACCCAAGGGGCTTTAATTACAGTAAATGCAAGTATATATAAGCATGAGTGGTAGAAAAAAGGCTCAGAAAGAAACAGAAAAGACAGCTAAGGCTTCATCCAAGCCTAAACTGGCCTCAAATTCAAGGTACGGCCTACCACAGACTGGACTGGAACAGACAGGCTCAAGCACAGATCTCCCGGGACTTGATGCTGGTGCATCGTCATCGAAAGTTGGAGCGATTGTGCAAGTGAGTCAGGCCAGGAGTACTCGTCAATTCCAGAAGGTTCACTTAAACTGGAAATGGCCTTACCTTCCACGCTGTCAACTACCCCTAGCGAGCCAGCAACACCAATTCCACCTGGGCTTGCTACTCCACCAACAACGCATGAAGAACACCGAAACTAACTGTTCGAGCTGAAGGTATTGATTGCCGCAATGACCACTGCTCTCAAGGGTGTGGGGTTGGGGGGATTGGGGGTGGGCACATAAGAATTGTAATGGCTGATGACTTCAATTGTGTTTTAAATCTAGACCTGGATAGGTCTCCTGCCTCATGGGAGATAATATCTAACACTGCAAAAATAATTACACAGTTTGTAATTGATCACAACTTATCAGACCCCTGGAGATTTCTAAACCCAAACTCAAAAGCATATTCCTTCTCACCAGTACATCACTGTTACTCAAGAATTGATTATTTCTTTATTGATAGTAACTTCATGCCCATGATTAAATCTTGCAAGTACAATGTCATTGTTATCTCCTACCACAACCCTTTAATCATGGAGCTCAAATCATTATGCCCCACATACTCATCTAGCAGCTGGCATCTTAACCCACTTTTATTAGCAGACGAGAACTATACAAAGTTTTTATCCAAACAAATACATCCTCAGAGGTCTCTGCAAGAATACTCTGGTAATATCTGAAGGCTATCATAAGAGGACAGATTATTTTATATCTCTCCCACAAAAATAAATCGGAAACCAAAAAGGCATCAGAGTTAATCAGTGAAATTACCAGGACACACCAAGAACATGCCAGGTTAACAAATGAGGCACTTTATAGGAAAAGACAGACGTTGCATTCAGAACTCAACCTCTTGACAACAAAAGAAATGGAACAACTCATTTTAAATCACAACATCATCACTATGAACACAGAGAGAAGGATAATAAGATCTTAGCTCAAGAAATCCACAAGCAGGAAGTTCACAATGCAATACCAGTAATTACCAACACAGATGGTGACAAAATCATTGACCATAAAAAATATGATGCACACATTTAGAGACTACTATAAGTTCTTATATTCTATTCTGTTTAAAGAAGACAAAACACAACATAATGTATTTTTGGATGCATTACAGATTCCACAACTAGTGCAGAGGAATTAGATAAAACTCTGGCACTCTCCGAATTACTAGATGCCAGAAACTCACTTTAGAGTGGGAAAGCATCAGGCCCTGTTGGTTACCCTGTCGAATGTTATAAAAAAATTTCAATTAAGTTGGCTCCCCCTTTTATTAGCAACATTTACAGAAGCCAGAGGCAATAAAATTCTACCTCAAACTTTTCATCAAGCATTAATTACAGTCTTTCCTAAGAAAAATAAGGACTTATTACAATGTGCATCATACAGACCAATCTCACTTCTGTATAATGATATTAAGATACACTTCAAAGTTCTAGGTAGAAAGATTGACAAAGTGCTTCCTTCGGTAATATCACAAGACCAAACTGGATTTATTAATACTAGAATAAATGAAGCCTATGAAAAAAGTCGTAATTCTGGGCCACCTTCAATTCCTTCACACCTCCTCATCAGCATCTTTGTCTTGCAAATGTGTCGATTGGCACTGGCACCAGGCAGCCTGCTCACTTATCCCACCACTGAAGCAGCTGAAATCAACTCAGACGCTGAAGTCTCTTTACCTGGCAGTGAAGTGTTTGGAATTGTATCGGGTAAATACAGTAATATATCATTATTTGGGATACATACATTTCATGTGTGTTCTGCGTCTATAACAACCTGGGTAAATGTAAGATGACAGGAAATGCAAGGCAAGACATGTTGAACACATAACTAAAACAGAAAAATTTTCATCTTACTGTAATAATGACAAAATGCCAATGTGAAGTGTATAATGTGTGAAGACTGAAGTCCAAATATCAAATAAACACTTTCACAAAAGGTATAATAAAACAAGTGCACTTTTAAAAAAAAATATAGCCAAAGAAAAAAAATCATTCAGTTTACATGTTGCTGTGAATGAGTAAAAACCCAAGCCCAAATAGCAGCTGATGTGTCTCTTTGACTGATGCAGAGGTAAGAACTGCTGCCTCATATTCAAGAGGTTGTGAGTTCAAGTCCAGGGGCCTCATGCGTAGCATTCACACTATAACATGACGTAAGTACAAAAGCAGAAATGTGCTAATGCACAAAAAAATCCAGATGCATAAATCTGTGTGAATGCCAACTTCCACGTTCTTCCGCTCAATAAATCCTGGTCAGCATGAAAAGTAACTTGCCTGCTGTCCCGCCCGAAATCCTCCCAGAATTATGCCTCTTTGAATATGCAAATCAATATAAATAGCCCTTAAGCTCAGTGTTCTGTGAAAAGGCAATGGCAAAAGCACGAGGGAAAATAAGAGTTTCAGCGAATACCAAGTGGAGGCAAGAAAAAACGTACTATTTGTTGGTTTAAACAGTGGTATAAACAACAAAAGGAAGTTGATCGAGTGACATAGCGTGTCGGAGAAACTCGAAAGCTCAAGTTCACAAAGTCGCACAGTGCCCGAAATAAAAAAGAACTTGTCAGATATCAAAGTCGCCATGAAAAGGCGAGTCGTAGCCCACCGTCTGAGTGTCATATGAAAGCTTATTAGGGTTCAGAGGGAGAAAAAAAAGGCACACAGTGGGAAAAAAAACACGAAATGTCAACTTTAATCTCGAAATTTCCACTTTAATCACGTAGTTTATTTTGTCATTAAAGTAGAATATCATAAACTTCATCTTAAAATTGTTTAATTTACTAGTTTCTCAAATCCCATCGTAACTAAAGTAGCAAGTTAAATGCTTTGTTTTGTATTTGATCTTCTATGTGCTCTATGTGTGTGAATCACTACGTGCTTCCGGGCTTTCTCTTCCTCCGACAGGACACAGAATCCATTACATTCGTGATATTACAGCTCTCTGAATAATTAAAATACTGAGATGTATACGTGATATCATTTTCATGATGATAGGAATGAAAGCATGTTATTAAACATGGGAACAAGGTAGCGCAGTGACTGTTCATTTCTCACGCAAGATGCTTGCTGCGCCATACGCGACCTTCAATGAAATACTTTATTGTAGCAGTACTGTCTCTTTCAAACATACTAACCTCCAATTCCTGTCCTTAACTTTTCTTTCTCCAAATACCCAATCGCCACACAATCAGCTCTGTAATAGACGTTAAGCCATCTGTAAGCTTAGAACGCCGATTCTTCAAAACTTTTAAGGAACATTGAAATATCTTCGTAGTACGTGTTTAATTATTCTATCCATCTATCCTTCCAATGTCACGTCAGCACCAGCAAGAATACAGCGTGAGGCAGGAACAATCCGTGAACGGAGCGCCAGCGGCTCACTAGCACTGCGGCACCGTGTCCTCACATGTTTAATTATTAACAATATATATTATTTAAATGAAGTTAAAGTTTTATCTGTATAATAAACATATTTTGCTGCATTTCATCTTAAAAATGATATCGTCATCATATGTAAATACACGCTTTATAAAGTGGCTCAGGTTGTGCAATATTATAACTATCGCGAGTTTATAGTGAGGTGATTGTACTTATAAGTACAAACAGCACTTGATGAACTGATTGAGTGCGTTTAGAGTTCTTTGGATGAAACTGTTTCTGAACCGCGAGGAAAGGCTCTGAAGGGTTTGACGTATGAGAACAGTTCAATAGACAGCATGGCTGAGGTAGTGTGTGCTTGATGCTGTATACCGATAATTCTCTTTCTGATCAGCTGCTGTACAGCTGTGAATCCCCACTCAGATACAGTGATATAAATACTCCTAGTGGTGCAGTGAGAGTAATATGGAAAAAGATGATCTGATGTGGCAACCTCTAACGGGAGCAGCTGAAAGAAGAAGAAGAAGGTGCAGTGAGAGTAACAACACTAAAGCAGTTATGGTATTTGGAATAGTTTGGCCATTCTGTGGACCATTATATTGTTACAGGTTAATTACAATCAGATGCATTAAACTGATAAACAATATGCGGTTAATTTCAGTGTATTTATAAAGCTGCGTCAGGGATGTGGATCTAAAAAAGAAAGGGTAACTACACAGGAACAGTAGCACTGCTTTGATGCTGGGTGGAAATGGAAAAAAAGTGGAAATGTGCGTGGCTTTGCGCCAAGTTTAGGGTTTATAAATTGCGATTTGAGTGTGGAAACGTTCGTACGCAACATTTCTGTGCGTACGCACCGTTTATACATGAGGCCCCTGATGTTGCAATTTCAGACATTGCAGAGGCTGGTCCATCAGGGGAAATCTCTTCAGCACACACACTCTGCCAATTGATAAATCTAAGCACCGCTTATCTGGCATAAACAAACAATGGTTTAAAGATTTTGATTGGCTAATGGTCAAAGAAAATGGTATGTGGTGCTCATTGTGCATGAAATATTCAAACAAACACAAACAAGGAGGGAGTTACCTTGGGTAAATGTGCCATGCACAAGATTTCGAAAAGAAAGCTTGCTGGACCATGAAAAAAGTAAAACGCACATTCTTCTGCTGACCTTTTAGGAAAGCATGGACTAGAGCAAACTGGAATCGGTCAAATTGAAGGATCTATATCTGTGCTAAATAACTTACAGAGAGATGCCTTTCTGGGAGCTTTACGATCCATGTATTGGTTGGCAAAAAATGTGTTGCCACATACAACGTTGTTTGAAAAGCTGTTGGAACGCTGTAAAGAAATGGGTTGTTCCTTTTTACAACATGTCAATGTTGGTAAAAATGCACATTACACAATGCAAGAGCTGCTGAATGTCTTAGCATCAGAAATAAAGTCTAATATACTGAAAATATACACGCTGAAAATTTTTTCAGTATTCTGTGTGATGAAGCCACAGACATCTCAGTTGTAAAACAATTAATTATTTACATTAAATATGTTTGCCAGGCCACTAAAGAGGTCAGAATTAGTTTTGTATCAACCCACAATATGATTGATTGCAAAGCGGAGACTATAACCAACACACTGAGTGAGACTATGGACACTCTAGGCTTGAAAACTGCTAATCTGGCTGGACCAGGGTCAGATGGAGTGGCTGTTTTGATTGGGAAACAGAAAGGTGTGGCAAAACTGCTTAAAGATAAAACATCTGGACTCTTGGTCAACTGCCACTGTGTAAACCACCGATTGGCCCTTGCAAGTGTCCAAGCAGTAGCTGCTGTACCTTATTTAACAAACCTGAACGACATCTTAAGGCAGTTGTTCTATTTCTTCCAAAATTCTTCAGTTAGGATGGCTGGTTTAACGGAAATCCAAAATATTCTGAACATTCCCCAGATTAAGCTGAAAATGGCTAGTGACACTAGTTAGCTGTCTCATGACTCTGCAGTACAGTCACTACAACAGTGTATGATGAGTGTCATAGCTGCACTGGAAAGAGAGGCCACTGAAACGTACAATTTTGTTTCCACTCTGATGATGCTTTCAGATGCATTACCTTTGTTGTCCAACTTATCTAAGGTTTGACAAAGGCAAGATGTCAATCTTACCGAAATGGAGCCAATTTTGATTGCCACAAAATTGTCCATCATGGAGATGAAAGACACTCCTGGGAGATATTTTCAAAGCCTTCATCATTGTCTGGCAGAAGAATGGTAATATCTCCGCATTGTTTATACACAGAGTGATGTAATGTCATTCAAAACTGCGATATATGATAAACACCTAGAGACAGTTGTCAAACACCTAGATGCAAGATTCCCTGACATGTCAATTATTTCCAGCTTTTCAAAAGTTTTCAATGCAGAAACTGACGATTCAAGTGAGTCTGCTGAAATTCTTTCCAATCATTACTCCAAAAATGGTAGCCCTCCAATTTTAAAATATGAAAGTAGCAGGCAAGAATGGACAGTTGCGTCAAAAATTATCAGAACTCAATCATACAAAGACTTCACTCCAAAAAAAAAATTTTATTAAAAATGGCAACGACATCAGAGCTCAAAGAGTCGTTTCCAAATTTAGCCAAACTAGCTCATATTGGGCTAGTGATCCCAGTGAGCACAGCTGAATGTGAAAGGGGATTTTCTGCCCTTAAAAGGATCAAGAAATGTTTGAGAAATCGCATGAATCAAAGCACGCTAAATAATCTCATGCTGATCTCCTTGGAGGGCCCAGATCCTGGGGACTTTGATTATGGGAAAGCTGCAGACAACTGGGCCTCTAGGAAGAAAAGAAGAGTAAATATTTAACTGAAGACACCTTCTGCATATACAAGTTGGATTTGAAGAATATTTTTTATTTTTCTTCGTTAGGTTTCCCATACTTTTTTTTCCATTGTTTTCACTTTTCTTTCCAACAGCTGCAATACTTGTGCCTCATGGTTTATGTCATAACAATTTTTGTTAGGGTTGCAGGATCCTGAATTGGATATTTCTTAAATTTAATAAAAATATTCTTTCACAAGTGTCTAACCTTAATAAAGGAAGTCATATTGAGCATTGGAAAATAATTAATAATAATTAACTAATAAGAAGAGTGCACATTTAATTTTCCCCACCACCAACTTTCCCCATCCCACCCCACCTGGCTATTTTTTCATGTTACCCGGCTGGAAAAAATTTCTGGGGAGAATACTGACTATATGCAGATGATATGGTACTATATATATATATATATATATATATATATATATATATATATATATATTCATGGCATTTGTAGTCTGAATCACAATCTGATTGTATGGGTGGTTACCTACCAGGTGGGGGATGTTAGCCGACTTGCTGACCAACCACAAGCGTTACCTGGTAGGTAACCACCCATACAATCAGATTGTGATTCAGACTATGAATGCCATGAATGTAATTACCCCGATCTACATGCTTTCAAATGAACGAACCACACGCCGTAGCACAGCGTTAGGGGCTTCGCCTCTGGCGCTGATGTTCAAGGTTCGATTCCCGAGAGGGGATGCAGTGTGTGTGTACGCCTGATGAGCCCAGAATTAGGGCGAAACACGTGTCGTGTACTCTTTGCATTATTTGACAGTAAAACTATTTTAACCATATATATATATTATATATATATATGAAAGATCCACAAAATACTGTATCTGCAGTCCTAACAGCACTAGCAGAATTTCAAAAGATTTCTGCACTCAGAATTAATTTGAATAAAATCAATATACTAACAATCCAATTGTGCTTCATTCACTCAGAATATGGAACCAATGTAGGAAGTACTTCAAGACAGAGAAGCTTTTATCTGTGGCACTTCTGCACAATAACCACCTTTTTCCACCCCCTCAAACGTATGCAGTTTTTAATGTTTGGAAAGCATACGGGATTAAATCACTTAGAGATTTGTACATATATAACATCTTTGCGTCCTACAAACAATTATACTCCAGATTTAACTTTCCATCAACATAATTTTTCCACTACCGCCAAATTAGAAACTTTGCTAAACAAAGTCTGTCCAATTTTCTTCACCTCCCTCCCACTTCTATTCTGGAAGAAATATTGATCAGTCTTGAGGACTCGGACAGCTTTTCTGTAATACATAAAAACATTTTAAAGTCCATTCCTTTCAAAGATCCCAGAGTACAGTGGGAAAAGGATCTCTTACTCAACATTTCAAAAAAGAAGTGGAAGGCAACCATGCACAGAATTCATTCGAGCTCCACATGCACAAAGCATACAATTGTTCAACATAAATTCTTTTGTCGAGCACATCTCTCTCCAAAATATTTCCAGGGCAAGATCCAACCTGCGAATGTTCCAACCAAGCTCCAGCCTCACTGGGCCACATGTTCTGGGCCTGCACCAAAGTAACATCATTCTGGACCAAAATCTTTAAATGCCTTTCAGAAAGCCTTGGTGTCACAATCTCTCCTAATCCATTAACAGCTGTATTTGGTGCACCTCTAGATGGGCTTAAAGTAGAGAAGGACATACAAACTGTAATTGTTTTTATATCACTATTGGCACATAGACTTATCTTGCTCAACTGGAAGAATCCTAACTCACCTCTTTTAAGTCAGTGGGTAACTGATGTTATATACTATTTGAAATTGGACAAAATCTAATTCTCACTTAGAGGATCTGTTCAAAACTTTTTTAAAACCTGGCAGGATCTAATCAATAACATTTTAGAAGCATTTAAATTGGAGAAAAGGATTTTCTACCCTCTTTTTTTCTGTCTACTCAAAGTTTTACTCTGGCTGTTGGCCTTGCTCTCTTTCTCATGACTGGCTTGTATGAAATGTTACTTGTTTTTAATAAATTCAATAAAATGTATTAAAAAAAAAAAAAAAAAAGAATTTCATTGTACCATACAATGACAATAAAGGAATTCAGTTTAATTCAATAGAAGACAGTACAAATGGTGATGACTGGCTTCTAAGTTGATTTAGATTTCCAAGAGCTATCCTCTTGGAGCTGTGTGCTGTTAGAATATTAGGATGTATTCTTGAGATCAATTTTACGATGACATCCATTAAAATATTCATATTACATTTTAAAGATAAATCTTTAACTTAATTTAAATAATTTATACTGTTAAGAGTAAAACACATCAGAGTATGGTGGCACAGAGTAGTGATGAGCTGGCGCCCCACCCAGGGATTGTTCCTGCCTCACGCTTGATGCTTGCTGGTACTGGCGCGACCCTGGATGGATGGAATTTTTTAACATGTATAATGAAGATTTTTCAATGTCCCACAAATGTTCTGAAAAATCTGCTTTCTAAGTTTACAGCTGGTTTTACATTTATTACAGAGCTTATTGTGTGGCAATTGGTTATGTGGACAAAGAAAATGGAAGGACAGGAATTAGGGGTTGGTATGTTTGACAGAGACAGTACTGCTGCCTTAAATGATTCCATTCAGGGTCGCACATGTCCCAGCAAGCATCTTGCGGGAGGCAGGAACAATCTCTGGACGGGGCGCTAGCTCATTGCTACCACTGAGCCACCATGCCCCCACCTGTTTAACCCTTTAACCGCCAACTCCCTAAATATTCCCCACGCCAGGCGAAATCTGAACAATTTTCGTTTTTTTACTTTTTTACATTTTTTTTACATTTATTCAAGCAGTATTGACCACTAAATGTTGTGCAAGTTCTAGAAATGGGCAAACACATAATAAAACACAAAATGTACCTTTTCTCAGGCTTCTGGATTTATTGTCAACTACAAAAACGGAACAGTCAAAAGTAATTCAAAAGTCAAAAGTAGTTCAGTCAATCATAGTTTCATTCCCAGTATTTGAGTTTGCTGTGCCACAGGCCAAAGCAGGGAACTGCACAAAGTCCTGGATTGCTGGGACACTTTGAGCAGAAGGTCTTGACGTCTCTACGCTGACCCTTCTTTGAACAGACATGACAGCGTTTTTCTGAAAGTCCAAAGTCCTTACATTCATCTGGCAACACTGCTGAAATACTACTCATAGGATCCTCTTTGCCAGTGTATACACATAGTACTAGGGTGTTGTACCGTGTTAGCCATTATGAATGTAGAGAAAAGCCAAGCAAAATGACACCTTTTATTGGCTAACTAGAAAGATTACAATATGCAAGCTTTCGAGGCAACTCAGGCCCCTTCTTCAGGCAAGATGTATACACGAAATCTATAAATGTAACCTGAATTCTCAGCTAAGCAAAACATCTTGATACCAAACCGTGCCCTTTTCAATGGTAGATACTGTCGAAACTGTAAGCGGCCCTTCCACGACAATAAACTTTCATCAACTGCAACTGACGGTCCTGGCATGTAGGGCAACTGAAATGCTTCAAATAAATGATCAATCAAAGGACGTAGCTTGAACAAGTGGTCGCGGTTTGGATCTTTCTTATCTGGCTCGTTTCTGTTGTCATTCAAATGAAAGAATTTCAGCAGCAAAGAGAATCGGTTACGTGTCATGACAGCTGCAAAAATAGGTGTTGCATACATAGGATCTGTAGACCAGTACATCTCAATATCTGGTTTTCTGATTATTCCCATCAACATCAAAATCCCAATGAATTTTTTCATTTCGTTTTCATCAGTGTCAAACCAAGCACGAACACGGGAATGTGGAGGTAAATTGGGATTTTTCTCAATAAACTGTGCTGCATACAGATTTGTCTGATGAACAAAATGTCTGATCAAATCAGGTGACACAAACAGCTCATAAAACTGCTCAGCAGTGTAATTGTTTACATCAACAATAAAGCCACACGTTCCCTCAAACGAATGCAGAAAAGGTAGTTCACCACGGGCAGCAGCCCAGCTGAGATGCTGGGGATACACCCACTCGGCGCCGTCATCCGATGCGTCTTCATTCACAGTATCATGCAGCGCACGTTGCTGCTCATCACTGTCGCTAAAATCTTCTTCAGAACTGCTACAATCATGATCAGAACTGTCCAAAATCGCCTGCAAAGCCTCACTTGAAGTCAGTTTACGTTTCGCCATATTCACAGCTGTTACATGCGAATCACGTCACATGACCGGCCAAAACAACCACAGACTTGTCGAAATACAACGTAGTAATAATACCCACGCCAAACCGTCAGTTATACTACTTGCCAGGCATTCATATAACCACAGGCAAATGTGCCGGATAATTCCGGCAGTATGGCGTTAGCAATAAAACAACGGTGCCGGATATATCCGGCAGAGGGCGGTTAAGGGGTTAATACATGCTTTAATGCATTTCATCATGAAAATGTTATCAAGTATACATCTTACTATTCTAAAATGTTCAGAGTTGTAATATCATGAATATAATGTATTCTGTGTGGTGATCACTGCAGGCACGCTCCTGTCTACGAAAGAGAAAGCCTGTTTAAGAAGCACATCATAATTAATGGGGAACACATAGAATACTAAGCATTTAGCATGTTACTTTAGTTATGATGGGATTTGAGAAACTCTAGTAAATTAAACATCGATTTCAAGATAAAGTTTATGATGTTCTTCTTTAATGACAAAATAAACAGATTAAAGCCAACACTTCAACCTTTTTTCTTTATTGTGTCCCTAATTTTTTTTCTTTTCTCTGTGCCCTAATATGCTTCCATATGGCACTCTGAAAGTGGGCTACGACTTGCCTTTTCACTTCGATTTTGACATCTTTCCTTTTGTTAATCATACCACTGAAAAAACCACCAAAAAGTATGTTTTTCCTTGCCTCCACTTCACATATTAGGACCACCACTTCGCATTCGCCGTTATTTTTTTGCCCTCCGTGCTTTTTCCATTATCTCGGAATGCTGAACGTAAGGAACTATCTAAATTGATCTGCATATTCAAAGGGGTGTAATTATGGAAGGAGTCAGGGTGGGGTGGCAGGCACGCACATTCGTTATATTTCATGCTGACTGGGATTTATGGAGTGGAAGTGCGTAGACGTTAGATTACGCACGGTTTTGTGCATCTGAATTTTTTGTGTGTATGAAAATTTCCACTTTTTGTACACAAAAAAGATAGTTCCGGCGCCGCCGAGAGTGGCAGCCTTTTCAGAAGCTCCGTGTATGACTGTATGTATGTGTACTTTTCTACTTTTATTTTTCTATTTTTATTTATTGATCACTCCTATCACTTTATTTTATGTGGATTCGTTCCCTGGACACACTTACTTTTACAACGTGGGCATGGATTTTTACACGCCGGGACTCGTCTATTCAAGTACTCAACTTCGAGCGCTGAGAACAAATGCCAGTATCGGTGTGGTTCCCTATTTACCTGATGAGGTAAGAAGGCGGCATCGTGGCAGCAGAGCCGGCACTAAGCTAAAAATGAAGCGGCTTGCGAGAAAGTGCCGTTTTAAGCCTTTGGTGCCTTCTGTGATTCTGGGAAATGTGAACTCAATCTCAAATAAGATGACGAACTGGCTGCGCTGGTGAAAAATGTCAGAACCTACAGAGAATGCAGTTTGTTGTGCTTTTGCGAAACGTGGCTAACTACCACCATCCCAGATGCTAACATGGAGCTACCCGGGTTTAGCACAGTTAGAGCGGACAGAGATGCAAGTACCTGTGGGAAGCACAAAGGAGGAGGACTCGCTCTCTATGTTAATACACGGTGGTGTAACTCTGGATATGTTAATGTCAAAATCTCCACTTGCTGCAGGGACATTGAACTGTTGGCCGTAAGTTTGCGTCCCTATTACTTGTCCAGAGAGTTTGGACACGTCATTGTTGTCATCGTGTACATCCCTCCTCGGGCGGACATGGAGACAGCGAGTGACATCATCCATTCTGCTGTTGCTAAGTTACAAATGCAGCAGCCTGAGGCACTTGTGCTAATCGCTGGAGACTTTAACCATGTGACGCTGGACAAAACATTACCTGCCTTCTCCCAGTATGTGGACTGTAACACCCGGAGAAATAAGACTATTGACTTACTGTATGCAAATGTTAAAGACGCATAGAGTGCCACCCCGCTGCCTGCGCTTGGGAAAGCAGATCATAACCTGGTTCTGCTTCAGCCTCACTACAAACCAAAAGTGAGGGTCCTACCTGCAACCACACGATCATTCAGGAAGTGGACCCCGGAGGCAGAGAAGGCTCTGAGAGAATGTTTTGGAACTACAGACTGGGATATCCTGCAGGGATCACATAGTGAGAATATTGAGGAAGTTGTTGACTGCACTACTGACTACATCAACTTCTGTATGGACATTGTAGTTCCACTAAGAACTGTACGCTGCTATGCTAACAACAAGCCATGGATTACAAGTGACATCAAGGGCCTTTTGAACCAGAAGAAAAGGGCTTTTAAAGGCGGTGTTCAGCATGAGCTTAAGCATGTGCAGAAGGAACTCCGAGTCCAGCTCAGGGCGGCGAAGGAGCAGTACAGGAGAAAGCTGGAGCAGAAGTTGCAGAATAACAGCATGAAGGCAGTGTGGGATGGGATGAACATCATCATTGGCTGCGGCTCGAAGCGGGGTACCACCATCGAGAGAGACGTGAAGAGAGCAAACCAAATGAACAACTTCTTTAACAGGTTTGACCACCCTAACCCACTCTCACTATCACCTCGGAGTATTGCACCCTCCACACATCCTTCTGCTGATACCAGCATAGGAGAGACATCCCCACCCATAATTACAACAGCGCAAGTGAGCAGAGAGCTGAGGAGACTTCGTGCCAGCAAAGCAGCGGGTCCAGATGGAGAATCGCCATGACTGCTGAAGGTCTGTGCATCAGAGCTGGGGGGTCCTCTACAGCGCATCTTCAACCTGAGCCTGGAACAGGGGAGAGTCCCGAGGCTTTGGAAAACATCTTGCATCACCCCAGTCCCAAAGGTATCACGTCCTAGTGAGCTGAATGACTTCCGGCCTGTTGCTCTGACATCACATGTGATGAAGACCATGGAGAGGCTGCTGCTTCACCACCTGAGGCCACAGGTTCAACACACCCTTGACCCTCTGCAGTTTGCATATCAGGAGAAGGTGGGAGCAGAGGATGCCATCATCTATATGCTACATCGATCCCTCTCCCACTTGGACAGAGGCAGTGGTGCTGTAAGAATTATGTTTCTAGACTTCTCTAGCGCCTTCAACACAATCCAACCTCTGCTCCTTAGGGACAAGCTGACAGAGATGGGAGTAGATTCATACCTGGTGGCATGGATAGTGGACTATCTTAAAGACAGAACTCAGTATGTGTATCTTGGGAACTGCACGTCTGACATTGTGGTCAGCAACACAGGAGCGCCACAAGGGACTGTACTTTCTCCGATCCTGTTCAGCCTATATACTGTACATCGGACTTCCAATACAACTCAGAGTCCTGCCACGTGCAAAAGTTCGCTGATGACACTGCTATTGTGGGCTGCATCAGGAGTGGGCAGGAGGAGGAGTATAGGGACCTAATCAATGACTTTGTTAAATGGTGCGACTCAAACCACCTACACCTGAACACCAGCAAAACCAAGGAGCTGGTAGTGGATTTTAGGAGGCCCAGACCCCTCATGGACCCCGTGATCATCAGAGGTGACTGTGTGCAGATGGTGCAGACCTATAAATACCTGGGAGTGCAGCTGGATGATAAATTAGACTGGACTGCCAATACTGATGCTCTGTGTAAGAAAGGACAGAGCCGGTTATACTTCCTTAGAAGGCTGGTATCCTTCAACATCTGCAATAAAATGCTGCAGATGTTCTATCAGACGGTTGTGGCGAGCGCCCTCTTCTACGCAGTGGTGTGCTGGGGAGGCAGCATTAAGAAGAAAGACGCCTCACGCCTGGACAAACTGGTGAGGAAGGCAAGCTCTATTGTTGGCATGGAGCTGGACAGTTTGGCATCTGTGGCAGAGCGACGGGCACTCAGCAGGCTCCTATCAATTATGGAAAATCCACTGCATCCACTAAACAGTGTCATCTCCAGACAGAAGAGCAGCTTCAGCGACAGACTGCTGTCACTGTCCTGCTCCACTGACAGACTGAGAAGATCGTTCCTCCCTCAAACTATGTATCTATCTATCTATGTTTTAGTGTGAATTCTATTTACGGCATTACACAAGGCCCAAGGTGTTCTCCGTCTTTCCTAGGTCTCACACCACTGAACCCCCTTCTCTCTCTTTGCTGCTCCCTGCCATTTAAGGGCATTATGTTAGCTTCCAGCCAATTCTCAATGGTCACTGTTTGGTGCCTGTTACTTACAAGGCCCTTAGATGGCCGGCCAGCTCTAGGAAGAGTCCTGGTGATTTCGAACTTCTTCCACTTACGGATGATTGAGGCCACTGTGCTCATTGGGACCTTCAAAGCAGCAGGAATTTTTCTGTAACCTTCCCCAGATTTGTGCCTCAAGACAATCCTGTCTCGGAGGTCTACAAACAATTCCTTTGACTTCATGCTTGGTTTGTGCTCTGACATGAACTGTCAACTGTGGGCCCTTGTATAGACAGATGTGTGCCTTTCCAGATAATGCCCAATCAACTGAATTTACCACAGGTGGACTCCAATTAAGCTGCAGAAACATCTCAAGGATGATTAGGGGGAAAAGGATGCACCTGAGCTCAGTTTTGAGCTTCATGGCAAAGGCTGTGAATACTTATGTACATGTGCTTTCTCAATTTTTTTATTTTTAATAAATTTGCAAAAATCTCAAGTAAACTTTTTTCACGTTGTCATTATGGGGTGTTGTGTGTAGAATTCTGAGGAAAAAAATGAATTTAATCCATTTTGGAATAAGGCTGCAACATAACAAAATGTGGAAAAAGTGATGCGCTGTGAATACTTTCCAGATGCACTGTATTTGGCACTTTGTGGACTTTTCTTAATGTGGTCTTTCCTACAACAACCCCATGTCCAATACTATGTTGCTGACATGTTTTCTGCATGGAGCAAACAGTTTCTGTGATAAGAACTTGCTTTTGTTTCTGTGTAATTCCATTAGCGACCAACATGTTTTACAATTATCCTCTGTAACAACCTAATTCTGTATAATTTACAAAAGGGAATTACTTGGCTTTTAACAGCCAATTCCATCTTTTATCCACGTGCCACATAATCACAGATGAAAGAATTGACTACAGCATCCTGCTGCATAAATGTTTAAATTGGTTTCTCTAAATACCATAGTTATTTTATGAAACACAAAAACCACTTATTCTAATTTTAGGTAGGTTTGGCAAAGCTGATCCTTGTAGCAGTCAGAGAACAGGATTGAACCCATCACAGAGTTCAGTCACAAACACAGTGCCAATACAGAATAATCAATTAACTAGACCCACACATCTTTTGCACACTGAAGGAAAAACATAGACACTGCTGACTCTGTGAAACAGCAGCACTAACAACAGCATTACTGTTTACATCCCAACTATTAGTGTATCAAAATTCCATATTACCTTCACATTATTAATAAAGATATTAATAAAATAAAAAGAGATCACTCTCAAGTGAAAGAGTGCAAGAGAATGTAACCAAGTTTAGGATATTTAAAGAAATGCTCCACCCAAAAAATAATTTTTGTTAATGTTACTTACCCCATTGACTTTGTAGTGGTGGCCAAGAAAAATGTTTAATTTTATGTTTTTATGAAGAATGGAAAGGAAAAAAAGTTTGACACAACAGAAGCCATTGGTGACCAATGCTGTGCAAACAATGTGAATAACAGGAATAGAAAAAGAATAAAATCTCAAATTACTCCTAATACATAATCCACACATTTGTAGCGGGGCCACATAGTTAGTGTTGTAAATGTCAGTTTTGAGTGCGTCTTGTTTCATTGTCCCGTTTGCTGTGTGTATGTGTATCAGTTAATGCCGTCCCGATGATGGAAGGAGACCACAGCCGCAAACCTGGAAAACACCTGTTCACGATTAATCAATTACTGCCGTCACAGGACTATTTAAGCCAGCAGGAGGAGAAGGCGAGGAGAGGAGAGAAGGAGATTTTTCACATTCACGACCACGAGCCATCTATACCTGTTATATTCCACATCGCGCATTTCCATCCAGTTTGTTTTTCTATCCGCTGGACTTGCTTCAACAACCTCATCACGAGAGACCCCGGGGTCGGAATTAATCATCCACCACGCACCGAGGATTCACGGTGAGGCTGCTCCATTTTGTCCGGGGAAAATCAAACGAGTCATTTTTCGCTAATTCAGTCAACCACATTCAGGACAGTTTTTTATAACCGGACTCAAGTTCACATTCATTTCCGTATCTCATTCAATTTTTGTTATTCGTGTTGTGTGTTTATATGTTACAGGGGCAAGGGGGGGTTTTTGTTGTATTTATATTTGGTGGTGTCTTGTTGTTGCTGGGGTGGAGGGATATTTATATTTATATCTGTTTTCTATTTTTTGCATGTCTTGTTTCATTTAATACATTTAATCCATTTAATTTTACATCCTGCTTTTGTGTACTTTTATTTACACCGTTGATTGTGGGCAAAAGTTTAATTGGTTAGAAGTACGGCTTGATAGTTAGATTCTTTCTCAGTAAATTATCCAGGCCACAGGTCTTGGAGGTGTAGCTGCCGGCTGGGTAAAGGGGTCGGCCGTTACACATTAATTTCCAGTGATAAGCTTAAAATGTATAAAACAAATGCCTTTTTGCTAAAATATTGGTAAATAGCTAGTTCTGGAATATTCAATTCACATCATAAATAGTAAACTAAAGCCTCATGGGAATTATGTTTTGAAGACAGGACTCTTGATGGATGTACGAGGGAGAGATGCGGGGCTTCAATTAAATTTCATACCCATGTGGCCTTAGTTTACAGTTTATGAAGTGTGTAGATTTTTCTGGATATAACTAACTATTTTAGCAAAAAACATATGCGTTTTGCTCATATTTGAGCATTCGACTGGATAACTGAGCTATAGATTATGCAACATGAATAACATTAGCTATATTTTTTGTTATATTGACATTTTTCACATAATTTGCCCATTATTGGCTTGCATTAGGTCATCAGCTTAGATTAATTATTTTTCTTGGCCATCACAAACTACATGGCATAAGTAACAGATAAAAAATATATTTCTGGGTGGAATATTCCTTTAAACTGTGATGTCGAAATAAATGGGTATACGAAGAAAGATGTGACTATAATTAATAGGACTTCCTCTCTAGTTTAAATAAGCACTGCAGATACTGATGTCAATAAGGTTAAAATGTGCACAATCTTAAAAATCTTGAATCATTTTGATTAAAACATGACACACACAAAATGGCTTAACAAATAAAGTAAAAAGCAAATACATTCATTTTTAGGCAGATCAGGGCAACAAAAAGTCCACTCTTCATGGATCCCCAAATAATGCATATCACATTATGGTTCTTGTCCAAAGGTTTACCAGCATCTCACTTTCCCTACGAGTAGATGTCTGAGCACAGCTTGCATATTCCTACGTGCTGCTGTCACAAACGTCTGTAAGCACACACAAGTATATCTTCACTAGCTACAGCGGGAAAAATAAGTACTGTATTGAACGCGTCAATGCTTTTCTTAGTAAATATATTTCTAATGGGGCTATTGACATGAAATTTCACCAGATGTCAGTAACAACCGAAGTAATCCACACATCAAAACAAGTAAGTCCATAAATTAAGTTATAAATAATTAAGTTATATTAAATAAATCTTGAAGGTTCTGGGGACCTCTTCTAGGAATTCTGATCTTCAGTTCTTTCCATAGATTTTCAATTAGATTCAAGTCGAGTGATTGACTGGGCCATTCTAGCAACTTTATTTTTTTTTCTCTGAAACCAACTGAGAGTTTCCTTGGCTTTGTGTTTGGGATCATTGTCTTGCTGAAATGTCCACCCTTGTTTCATCTTCAGCATCCTGGTAGATGGCAGCAGATTTGTATGAAGAATGTCCCGGTACATTTATGACTAATGACTCAGGCGCCGCCGAGAGTGGCAGCCTTTTCAGCAGCTCCGTGTACGACTTTATTTTTCTACCTTTTATTTTTCTCTATTATTTTTTATTGATCACTCCTATCACTTTCTTTTATGTGGATTCGTTCCCTGGACACTTTTACAATTGTGAATTTTCCCTTGGGATCTATATTACTAAACGACAGTTTAATTTATGCACAGCGGACACACCAAAGCGCATGTGCACTGCGCCGCAGCACCCCAGAGTCAAACCCAGCGGCTTCCCAGAGTAAGAAGGTGGCGCCCAAACAACACAACCTGTAAACTAAACTTGCTCTAATCCACTGTGCCAGCAGTCAGTGTCAGCAAAGGCGAAGGAGTCACGGCTCCAAATGGAAAGAGCTCAATGATTTGTAATACAAAACCGAGTCCGTACTTCCCAGAGTCAGTACGTGGCGACCAAACACCACAACCTGTAAACTACACTTGCTCTAATCCACTGTGCCAGCAGTCAGTGTGGCAAATGTGAATCACATAACGGTAATTCAGTATTAAATGTAAGTTGGATTATGCTTCCTAACAGTAAACGACTTCTACCTAACGACACAGCCACAGAACAACAAAGACGAGACTGCATGGATAAAAACAATACACGGAGGCTCCTACAACGCGCTTCAGACACACCAGAAGCAAAGACGTCACGGCTCCACAATGAAAGAGCTCAACTAACGGAAATACAAAACGAGCCCGTATGGATAAACACAATGAACGAACGCGCCCACAATGCCCTTCTGACACAGCAGAGGCAAAGGAGTCACGGCTCCAAATGGAAGGAGCTCAACAATTAGTAATACAAACACGAGCCCGTATGGCTACGACCTGTAAACAAGCCCGTATGGATAAAAACAATGAACGAAGGCGCCCACACGAAGACACCGCTGTAGTACAAATATGTTTATTTAATTAAATGAAAACCTTACCATGGCTACGACCTGTGAACTAAACCTGAGGTAAAGCGTGCACGCCACGTTGTACAACCGCCCGAACACGACCGCCCACACCACCGCATGTGCCAACTTCGTTTAGTGATGTAACCCTCCATGCCCGGATCCGCCGCCATGGTCACTTCAGCACGCTAATCCGCCGCCGTCAGCAAATGATTTCTCCCTGGCGACACGGCCATAGAAAAACAAAAAAGAGACTGCATGGATAAAAACAATAAAGGCGCCTACAACGCGCTTCTGAAACGCCAGAACCAGATGAGTCACAGCTCCCGAAAGAAACCGCTTTAGTACAAATATGTTTATTTAATTGAATGACATTTCCCATGATGCACCCACCCTCCATGATATTTCATCCCTCCAAATATCGGAGGGAACAGAGAGTGCTTGCCATTCTTGGATTTGTGATTCTTTCAAGAATCACGGGGTTGCTGGTTAATAAAGTATCTACAGTGCATCCGGAAAGTATTCACAGCACATCACTTTTTCCACATTTTGTTATGTTACTGATTTATTCCAAAATGGATTAAATTCATTTTTTTCCTCAGAATTCTACACACAACACCCCATAATGACAACGTGATAAAAGTTTACTTGAGGTTTTTGAAAATTTATTAAAAATAAAAAAACTGAGAAATCCACCCATCCATCATCCAACCCGCTGAATCCGAACACAGGGTCACGGGGGTCTGCTGGAGCCCATCCCAGCCAACACAGGGCACAAGGCAGGAACCAATCCCGGGCAGGGTGCCAACCCACCGCAGAAATTGAGAAATCACATGTACATAAGTATTCGCAGCCTTTGCTCAATACTTTGTCGATGCACCTTTGGCAGCAATTACAGCCTCAAGTCTTTTTGAATATGATGCCACAAGCTTGGCACACCTATCCTTGGCCAGTTTTGCCCATTCCTCTTTGCAGCACCTCTCAAGCTCCATCATGTTGGATGGGAAGCATCAGTGCACAGACATTTTAAGATCTCTCCAGAGATGTTCAATCGGATTCAAGTCTGGGCTCTGGCTGGGCCACTCAAGGACATTCACAAAGTTGTCCTGAAGCCACTCCTTTGATAACTTGGCAGTGTGCTTAGGGTCGTTGTCCTGCTGAAAGATGAACCGTCGCCCCAGTCTGAGGTCAAGAGCGCTCTGGAGCAGGTTTTCATCCAGGATATCTCTGTACATTGCTGCAGTCATCTTTCCCTTTGTCCTGACTAGTCTCCCAGTCCCTGCCGCTGAAAAACATCCCCACAGCATGATGCTTGCCACCACCATGCTTCACTGTAGGGATGGTATTGGCCGGGTGATGAGCGGTGCCTGGTTTCCTCCAAACGTGACGCCTGGCATTCACACCAAACAGTTCAATCTTTGTCTCATCAGACCAGAGAATTTTCTTTCTCATGGTCTGAGAGTCCTTCAGGTGCCTTTTGGCAAACTCCAGGCGGGCTGCCATGTGCCTTTTACTAAGGAGTGGCTTCAGTCTGGCCACTCTACCATACAGGCCTGATTGGTGGATTGCGGAAGAGATGGTTGTCCTTCTGGAAGGTTCTCCTCTATCCACAGAGGACCTCTGGAGCTCTGACAAAGTCACCATCGGGTTCTTGGTCACCTCCCTTACTAAGGCCCTTCTCCCCCAATCACTCAGTTTAGATGGCCGGCCAGCTCTAGGAAGAGTCCTGGTGGTTTCGAACTTCTTCCACTTACGGATGATGGAGGCCACTGTGCTCATTGGGACCTTCAAAGCAGCAGAAATTTTTCTGCAACCTTCCCCAGATTTGTGCCTCAAGACAATCCTGTCTCGTAGGTCTACAGACAATTCCTTTGACTTCATGCTTAGTTTGTGCTCTGACGTGAACTGTCAACTGTGGGACCTTATATAGACAGGTGTGTGCCTTTCCAAATCATGTCCAATCAACTGAATTTACCACAGGTGGACTCCAATTAAGCTGCAGAAACATCTCAAGGATCCATCCATCCATCCATCCATTTTCCAACCCGCTGAATCCGAACACAGGGTCACGGGGGTCTGCTGGAGCCAATCCCAGCCAACACAGGGCACAAGGCAGGGAACCAATCCTGGGCAGGGTGCCAACCCACCGCAGGACACACACAAACACACCCACACACCAAGCACACACTAGGGCCAATTTAGAATCGCCAATCCACCTAACCTGCATGTCTTTGGACTGTGGGAGGAAACCGGAGCACCCGGAGGAAACCCACGCAGACACGGGGAGAACATGCAAACTCCACGCAGGGAGGACCCGGGAAGCGAACCCGGGTCCCCAGGTCTCCCAACTGCGAGGCAGCAGCGCTACCCACTGCGCCACCGTGCCGCCCCATCTCAAGGATGATCAGGGGAAACAGGATGCACCTGAGCTCAATTTTGAGCTTCATGGCAAAGGCTGTGAATACTTATGTACATGTGCTTTCTCAGTTTTTTTATTTTTAATAAATTTGCAAAAACCTCAAGTAAACTTTTTTCACGTTGTCATTATGGGGTGTTGTGTGTAGAATTCTGAGGGAAAAAAAAGAATTTAATCCATTTTGGAATAAGGCTGTAACATAACAAAATGTGGAAAAAGTGATGCACTGTGAATACTTTCCAGATGCACTGTATCTATCTATCATTTCTTCATTCATCTTTCCTTTAATTATATGAAGTTTGCCAGTATTTTGGGGTGATGTGCAATGCCATTTTCTTTGCTTTCACCAATCATGAGATGCTTCTTGTGTGACACCTTGGTAATGAGAAATCTTTTTATAGGCCATCAATTAGGATTAAACCAGCTGATATTAATTTACACTGATAGGGGGCAGGATTGCTTTCTAAATACTGACAGTCTAGATTTCAGCTGGTTTCTTGGCTTTCCATCCCTTTTTGCACCTCCTTTTCTTCATGTGTTCAAAACTTTTTCCACTGTGTCATTCCACTTTATTACACGTAACTTAATGTATGGACGTATTTGTTTTGATTTCTTTGTATGTGTGGATTACTTGGGTTGTTACCGACATCTGGTGTACATTTCATGTCAATTGCCCCGTTAGGAATATATTTACTGAGAAAAACGTTGACGCGTTCAATACTTATGTTCCCGCTGTATGGTACAATACATCCAGGTAAGGCACCTGCTTGGCTCAAGTCCATAAATCACTGCAGAGTGTAGTGAAGACGGCTGAACATTACCAGCCTCCGCTGCCTTCAGTACGGGACATTTACAACACACAGAAAGGCAAACAGTATTATTACAAGAACACAGACATCCTTACACCTTACTTCTTGCACACAGTACAGTACCACCAGCACTCGCGCCAGTAGATTCACAAACTAGTTCTTTTAAATGGAGGCATTTTAAGTCTGGCTGGAACAAAACATTGCAAGTCCGCTAATGAAAGATAGCAAGACAGAGGGTTAAAAAGTAAATCCCATTCCGTAATACTAATTCGGGGCGGGTACATTTTCACGTAGTTTCGTTTCTGTAGCCTACTTACTTGATAGACTGGAGCACAGTCTCGACGTCACGGAAGTGCCCTTGAAACCGCAGAATAACCTGCACACCCGTGCTACCGACATGCCGGCTTCTTCTGTGAACTGCCTCACCGAGATGTCGCTCGACTGTCTACGGTGTCCGCTTTGGGACATTCCGCTCCACGGTTGTTCGCTTACAGTTACTCAGATTTTTATAAAGTATGTGGGGGTCAGCATCGCTGAATACTTTTACAAACTAGGCGTTTTATTTTATATGCACAGACAACACGTTCATTGATAAAGTCAATGCTACTAAGAATGCAAGTATCTTGTTTTAGAAAATTGCTATGTTAAAACATTGTTTTCAATATAAGCAAGAGTTCAACTAATACCTCAAATAGCATTACTTTAAAAATGACTTAATGACTATAATAAACATTAAATCTCGATTACAAACAGATCCCTCCTTAAATAACTTCTAAAGTTCGAATTACAGTACTAGCAAAATGCATTCAGTTACCAGTTTACTTGGCACACCCTTCACCTTTGCACTAATTCACATTATATGTTACATGATAGCGTTGTGTGGTACAAGTCAGGCAGACCAGCATTTCTAGCATTAGTTTCTATTCACCTGTGTATTAGAACAGGCAAAACAATAGACCTTAGTCAAAATGGCATGATAGTTGGTACTAGGTGTGTCAGTTCAAATATCTCCAAATTGCTGTCATCATACAATCATGGCCGAAATTATCGGCACCCCTGGAATTTTCCCAGAAAATGCACCATTTCTCCCAGAAAATTGTTGCAATTACAAATGTTTTGGTATACGCATGTTTATTTCCTTTATGTGCACTGGAACAACACAAAAAAAAAACAGAGAAAAAAAGCCAAATCTGACATCATGTCACACAGAACTCCAAAAATGGGCCAGACAAAATTATTGGCACCTTTTCAAAATTGTGGGTAAATCGTTTTATTTCAAGCATATGATGCTCATTTGAACTCACCTGTGGCAAGAAACAGGTGCTGGCAATATAGCAATCACACCTGAAGCCAGTTAAAACGGAGAAAAGTTGACTCAACCTTTCTGTTGTGTGTCTGAGTGTGCCACACTAAGCATGAAGAACAGAAAGAAGAGCAGAGAATTGTCTGAGGACTTGAGAACAAAAATTTTGGAAAAATATCAACAATCTCAAGGCTACAAGTCCATCTCCCGAGATCTTCATGTTCCTTTGTCCACTGTGCGCAACATAATCAAGAAGTTCACAACACATGGCACTGTAGCTAATCTCTCTGGACATGGACGGAAGAGAAAAACTGATAAAAGACTGCAACTAAGGATAGTCAGAATGGTGGATAAACAGCCCCAATCAACTTCAAAACACATTCAAGTTGTTCTGCAGACTCAGGGTGCAACAGTGTCAGCTCGAACTATCCGTTGACATCTGAACGAAATGAAACGCTATGACAGGAGAGCCAGGAGGACCCCACTGCTGACACAGAAACATAAAAATGCCAGACTGGAGTTTGCCAAAATTTACTTGAGGAAGCCAAAATCCTTCTGGGCAAACGTCTTGTGGACAGATGAGACCAAGGTTGAGCTTTTTGGTAAAACTCATCATTCCACTGTTTACAGAAAACGGAATGAGGCCTATAAAGAAAACAACACAGTACCTACAGTCAAACATGGTGGAGGTTCTAAGATGTTTTGCTGCCTCTGGCACTGGATGCCTTGACTGTGTGCAAGGCATCATGAAATCTGAAGACTACCAGAAGATATTGGGGCGCAATGTAGGGCCCAGTGTCAGAAAGCTGGGTCTACGTCAGAGGTCATGGGTGTTCCAGCAGAACAATGACCCCAAACATACCTCTAAAAGCACCCAGAAATGGTTGAAGACAAAACGCTGGAGAGTTCTGAAGTGGCCAGCAATGAGTCCGGATCTAAATCCAATTGAACACTTATGGAGAGATCTTAAAATTGCTGTTGGGAGAAGGCACCCTTCAAATCTGAGAGACCTTGAGCAGTTTGCAAAAGAGTGGTCGGAAATTCCAGTTGAGAGGTGTAACAAGCTTGTTGATGGTTATAGGAAGCGCTTGATTTCAGTTATTTTTTCCTAAGTGTGTGCAACCAAATATTAAGTTGAGGGTGCCAATAATTTTGTCCAGCCCAGTTTTTGAGTTTTGTGGAAAATGTCAGATTTGGCTTTTTTTTTCTCTTTTTTGTGTTGTTCCAATGCACATAAAGGAAATAAACGTGTGTATACCAAAACATTTGTAATTGCAACAATTTTCTGGGAGTAACGGTGCATTTTCTGGGAAAATTCCAGGGGTGCCGATAATTTCGGCCATGACTGTAGGTTTTTCATGCACAACTACTTTAGATAGAATGGCAAGAATTTTACAAAGAAACAGATGGCTCACAACCAATCAAATCACATTTAAAAACATCATTAGGGTGCAGAATTTAATCTCGAAATGCACCTCATATTGGACTTTACCTTGTCTGGGCTACAACAATCAAAGACCATTTCAAAATACTGTACAAGAGAATGTGTCTCCACAGAAGCATCAAAACTGCACCATTGATAGGTGGAAAAACGTTGCTTGATTGGACGAATCCAAGCTTATTTTGGATCATGCAAATTTTGACAGACTCAGCATTACAGCATGAAGTCATCCTGTTTGATCTCAACACTACAGGACCACGGTGTGAAAAATGTCTTCCTGGCCACCATATCCGCTGAAGAATGTCTAAACGGCAAAGCGTGTCTGACCACAATTGATGACCAAGCTTATCCCTTAACAGCTATGGTTTATCTACAACTAGACTGACACTCCCAGGAAGACAATGCACTATGTCACAAAGACCCACATTGCCATTGATTGGTTTGATCATTTTATTGCTTCAGTGCCTTGCATGGTTCCTGGGCCTCAACCAAATGGAGCATCTTTATTATGTGATGGAAAGAGCCATTAACAGCAAGGATTAAGGATTGTTTTCATACTCAGATCTGTGTTATTATATCATCTTTTCTGTCCTTGATAACATATCAGTCTAGCTAGCTAGCAAAAATGCCTTCTTTGTTGTTGTTTTTACTCCTCGTTGAAAGGCTTCCATTCTATTTAAGTCCCTTGACCTGCTTCGATGATTGGCTGAATTTCCTTTGCTTCTTTGCTTTGATTCAGGTCACACTTCTTCAAGCTTCCATGTGCTCAAAATGTGCAGCAGTGTTGAATAATAGATGGCAGTGACTGAACTAATGTAGTAATATTATGAACAGAAAATAGTGCTTTTAAACAAGAGCAAAGAAAAAATGGCTCTAAGTTAAAGACTGCTTACACGTAATAATAGTTCCTTTACATTTATATAGAACTTTTCTCACTACTCAGTGCTTCAACTAACACTTACTGATTTCAAACCGGCTTATGGGCAAGAAATTTTCTAAACCATTTTAACATTAATGTGAATTTTACAAAGCAATGCATCTATTTACAGTACATGTCACAGTAACTCTAAACCACAAACTGTACATATTTTAAAACCATTCTTTTGTTACTCTATGCCCAGAGAGCATTTCCTCATGTAGCTTTTGTCTCCTTTTTAAAAAAAAAAGCTTTTAAAAGGTGAACATTACCATCAAATAAGGCATTTTACTGCATTAGGAGATCTGTGGATTATGACATAGAATAAAGAACCAATTTATGTAGCATCAGATCACATTATTTTGATATGACATCATCAGGCAGCTATGGGCAAATGCATATCTCTAGGAGAGCAACAGTTATTTGGTAGCACTTTAGCTTTAAAGTAGTTAGTTACACTGTGCACAGCCTAGTGTGATTTTTACAAAGCAATCTACATCAACCGCCACTGAGGGTCTGGTCTACACTTGAACAAGACACATTTTACTGTTTCTGATGTAGCCAGGAGATGAACAATTCACCAGATCATTCAGCTGAGGAGTTTTAATGCAGTTTGAACATACTTGTTTGTTATAAATCTTGTGGAGAAAACATTTGTATTTTAACTGAATCCTCTTTACAAGGTCATAGGAGAAGATTACCCTGCCAGATTTATTTGATGTAACACAGGTGCCTTTCGTAGATGGGGAACAAATCCATCAGTCATATTGTGCAATGTAAATGCAATGCAAGGGAAGCTTGTATGATAACTTCATAATGTAGCAGGGGGACGTACTTAGCTACAGTATGATATAAGGGACAAGTGCATTTGTAGATTAAACACTAATAATTAGACATTTCATTTTTAACACTGAATAGAGTGGGCTCACCCATCTTGTGACTGATGGGACTTATAGCCATGAAAGATAAAGATCTCAGGCAAGACTGCAGAGCAGCTTCCTTTGTGAAAAAGTGTCAGCAAACATGACAATGAACACATTAATTAGTGTTACAGTATCTGAGGAAAGAAAAAAAAACATCATTTACCAGACAGCAGTACATCTGCAAAGCTCTGTATGTGAAATTACAACCCAAGTATTAATATACTATAAACAATTCATCAAAATATTGTCAACAAAAGTGACTGTGCAACACATTTTCCTTACAAACTTAATGCATGTTTTTTTTATACAGAATTAACACCAACATATACCGTGGCAAAACCAAGAAATAAGGAACAGAAAAAACAGTAACTAACATTTCTCATGTATTATTTGGAATAGAAAAATAATCTAATTTCAGTCTTTGCAAAATGTTTGAAATAATAGCCACTGCTACAAGAATTTAGTAGGATTTATTCATTCACCTTTACTAGTATAACAATACTGTAAATTCCATCCACTGACACCACCATTTCTTCTGTTCATAAATGAGAATATACAGAGGGAGTAGCAGTACTAAAGCAATATGTTTGTTCTATTACTACTGTTTTCTAGACATGTTGTATAAAATGTATTCTAATCATAAAAATGCACTTGAAACTTAAACACTGTTTAGAAATTTAAAAGCAGAACAGCCAAATATAATGCTGCAAGGATATGAAAGAATTGGCTATTGTATTCTGTCCTAAAAAGTACGCAATGAAGTTTCCTTCATCTTAGCACTTGCATGCTACTGCTTCACCGTTTCCTTTTAATATGGAATCCGTTTTGAAGGAAATGCAGTTCTGCAGGAGTTTAGTGACTACTCCATTTGCTTTCAAAGTAGGTAATTTTAAAGACAATTCTGAAGTTGTTAACCCTGAAAAGCAAACTGTCATTGTTTTCTATACTATGGAACTAGTAATGAGCTTCAATAAGTGTTACAAACACAGCGGCACATCTAAAGGGATTCAAAACATTCTGTGTGGTTGAACCAACAATTTTAAAAGTCTGTTCATAAATACCCTTACCCCATAATTTACTAACAAATACCTGACAACTTGAGTCTGCTAATATTTTATCCAAAAAAAAAAATTCTGTATAATGATATCCTCAAAATCTGGTATATTTTTAGAAGATTGAAAACAGCCATTCTATTGGTTTAGCCAATTCCATAATTTAAAATGACATGCACTACCAACATTTCATTCCAGTGTGTTGCTTTTACTAACATATATTCTTACTTTTAAGAAGGCATCCAGCATAGATTGACCTGCATGCTTTCAGTATTTCTCAAAAAGCACTTCCCCTATACACAGGAAGAGAATGTGTGTGGCCAGAAATGAAAAAATGGAAACAAGACTTACTGTACAGCACAGCATATGGCATGAATGATTAAAAATTATTTGCCACAGTACGATACAGGGCTCACTGCCTGAAGGCACAGTACATGTAGATGAGCAAATACTTTTTTGCACTCAAAATTTTACATGACGATACTTTGGTTTTATGAAAAAAGGAGTAAAGAATCATGCAACATAGCAAAATCTAAATGCAAATCAGCTATGAGAAGGGAATATAAAAACAGAGAAAAAAAATAATTGGAGGGGGAAAAAAATGTTAAGTAACAGAGCAGACCTTTCACATTGAGTATATGTATGCTCAAATTTAACTACTTCATGTTCGGGTTCCTTTACTCTATGATTTAGTTTGATCTTTTAACATGTTGACCAATGAATTTAATTCATCCATTTTTCATACCTGTGTAATTTTAATCTATTATAGAGGAGCTGGAACCTATCCCAGTAACTAAACAAACATATTCAAAGACTCATCTCAAATAAAGACATATTATATATACAAACGCCAATGACACCAAGACACACCAGTATAGTTTTTTGTAGAACACAGCAGAAATACGAACCCAACAAAAACAAACAGAACATCTGTAAAGCTGTCAACTCTCACCAAAAGAACATTCATTAAAATTGTTCTCTTTTGAAAGAAGCATTTCTTCTTTTTCATAAAATGAGACTGATTAAGCAAGTTCCTGCTATAACTGATTCATGTAGCCATTCTTGCAGCAGCAGTTTTTAGCTTGTTATCCAAGTTGATGCAGAGATCTAAATGTGAATTTATACAATTTCATAAATGCTTGAAATGCTAATCCCTTTGCTTTAACTGCACTACAAGCTGTTACCATGTTTAACATTTTTTTGATAAAATTAATATACCATGGGTGTCCTTGCTGGCTATTTGCTGATAACCCTGTAAGAACCTTTTGTTTGTCTGGTATTAGTACAAGTCAGATAACACTTAACTTCAATTACTCACTTACTAATTGCTATATTAGACCTTAAATTAGTTAATCGGATTCCACTTTTACTGAGCCCCACAATTCTGTAAAATAGTTGTGTTGCAACAACACATCAAAAAATATTGCACATATAGCAGTACACAGCAAGGTACAACCATGAACAGACCAACATTCCCATAAACATGTAATGTAAACATGTAAACAAACTACATTGTAGGTATTTGTTATTTTTTCTTCCAGGACTCTGTGTCTTTCTAATTGGGAGCCAGGGGCACAAACCACTTTCCTACCATCACTATATCCAATCCTTCTTTAGAATTTGCAGCTACAGGATTCCTGCTACTTAAAACCCAAAAAGAACCCCTACCGAATGCTGAGCAGGGGGGGGGGAAAGACGCCCATTCCAACAATGCTGGCAGAACAAATGAAATGCTGCTGACAGCATGCCGATCTGAAGCAACACACACACTATAAAACTACTCCAACCTTACAAATTCTGCCATAGTTGTATCTTTCATTATTACACAAAAAAAGTAATGAAACTATAATAAAGATCTGTGTTTAAGGTTGTATCCCTTTAATAAAACATGAAAGTAGTGTAACAAAGGAAAGAAAGTGACTTAATACCATTTACAACCACAAAACTCTGTACAATGCTAATTTTTTTTTCTTTTTATTCTTTTGTACACAGACTTATAATTTTATTTTTTTTTCCTTTTCCCCCACTTTACTTGTGTATTCTTTGCTGCTGGACCTGTTGGTATTATTTATAAAGTATGTCATAATGTCCTGGTCTGTATAATAAATAAACATGTGGATCACTGCCTTCAGGGAAAACATGGTGATTGACAGTGCCACCCTCGCCACGGTCCATATACTCTACCAAGATTGACACATTCAGAGCCTGAGCCAAAGCAATGATGTGAATATGGTCACTCTCTTTTGACATGGGTTCCACCTCCTGAAGAGAAATAAACAGATGTTATATGTCTTTAATAAGAAAGAATCTGCAAAAGATCAGCAATGGAAATGAACACAATTCAAATTCTGTACATGTATCTTGTTTTAATTATGTAATGAAAACATTCCAGCACAGTATTTCAGGCTGTCTTTAAGAACAAAACATTACCTCTTTTTCACCCTTTAAGTTGATTCAACTTAATTTATTACTTCTCCATTGCAGTTGATCTTAACACAGTCTCAGAGGGGTTGCAGGACAGGGTTTTGAAAATAGGTGACACAATGCTTTAAAATACACAAAGTTATTGTTAAAATTCCTTCTTCTATTAGGCATCTTCAATTTGAATTGCCAAGGAACATCATCGCTGGTTGCTCAATTTGAAACCAGGGTAAGATTCTAAGAATGGTATGGACTTATAAGAATTATTATGGTAAAGATAAGAACTCCTGCCCGATATAGTTTGTGTCCAAAAACCATTCGCATTTTTCTTCCACCGTGTCCTCTACTAGCTTTTTGTGTAGCAAAGAACACTCAATAAAACATGGGAAGGATGCAGAAAGTGAATACATGCAAAACATACAAACTTTGCTCAGCTTGACAGATGGGCTTCACCTTTAGCAAAGCCTTACAAAGGATTCACATTTTGCTACAGTAATTATATTTTTAATATCTAATTACTGTTCTGTATGCCCAGTCTTTAGTCAAGTTAATGATCACATGGTTCAAATTTCTAATAAATCTGGCCACTGCTACAAACACTAGTAACACAGTCAGCAGGAAAACAGATATATCAGTGCTCCAATAGATACTCAATGCTGATAAAGATACAGACGTAGACCGAATAAATTTAACACCTTCTTGACCTTAATGTAGAACACTCTCACCTGCTGACAGAATTCCTTAATAGAGCGACCACCTTCAATAAAATGCTCAAAGAAGCCTCCTTCTCTTTGCAGGTACCCAGATGTTAGCAGTCGCAGATAAACAACAAGGTAATCTGATGTGCTCTGGTCATTGAAGGCATTTAGTAAATCAGTTATAGTGCCTTGCTTCTCCACTATTTCAATGAGGTCCATAAACTAAAAGAAAAACACAAATCACTATTATGCACCTCTCTTTGCGGAATTTATAAAATATGGCAAAGAATGAAATACTTGATGAATAACTAAGTAAAAAAACCAAGAGTATTTACTTTGACTACTTAACTCTGCAGCCTTAGCAACAATTTATAAGTAGCCATGCTGTATTAACACTAACATAGGCTGCCAAGTTAAACTGACTTCTTATCTATATTCTCACTAAGCTCTCACTATAAAGGAGAATTTATTATAAGTAAAAAGCAGTCTAAGAAGCTTTTCACTTTCAGAATTTACAGGAAAACCCATCTGCCCTTAGACAAATATACGAAGAATTAAATCATTCTTTGACTGACTTACTGTATTGTGGAAATCTTCAATTGTGAACTCAGTAAAGCCTTGGGTCACCAAGTCCAACTTGCTCTTTGCAGCCACAGCTTTAAACCTATTTGGTAAAAAAGTTAAACATGATTAATTTGATTTAAATGAAAAGAAACCAAGTATGTAAACATTTCTGGATGCCTTAATAATTTGGAACAGTTTCTATGTGTCAGCCAAAATTATTAGAAAATGTCTAACTTATTTTGTGGTTAATTTGAAATGATCTGCTTGCTATTGAGGTGCTGGACATTAATCATAATGTCACTGCGTTGTGATGTGTACATTTTATACATTGGGCTGCTACTCATTTTCTAGTGATAGCAAAACCTCAGTAATAAATATTCACAGGCAATTAAGTGTTTACTCAGACAATGCTGTCTCTTGGCTCAACAAATTGAGCATTTTGAAAAAGGCCCAAGTGGAGCTTACTGGCATACTCTGACCATTCAACAGCACTAGCTACTCTGTTCTTACTTCACGGTATAGATAAACTCTTTTCAGGATGATTAACAGATTATAACCACACAGCTTCCAACTCAGTTTTTAGTATACAAGATAATTGTGAGTCTGCAAGTGGATTAAGATATTCAAAAAGACTAAATAAAGCCTAAAATTAATCATAAAACTTCACAGAAAAAGACACGTTCAGGTCTGATCTTCAATTACAAGTCTGTGGGTGAAAGTATTTTGATATGGATTATCATAACTGGGAAAGAAATGTGGATTCATCATTAAGACAGTCAATGGAATGGCATCATTTAACACCTCTAAAACAGCATGTTAATGTTACTACTGCAGTAATTTTTTTTTGATACAGAAGAAGTAAATATCCATATTACTAACCGAGAATGCTAAACCGGATGATGGACGCAGGCACATCCGGCAATGGGCCGTAGCTGCAAAAAGACGTACTGCGCAGGCGCAAAAAGAGTCCGCGAGAGTCGGCTGAGGAGCCGAGAAAGGCGGACAAAAGAGGGCGAGAGAGGCGGATGAGGGGCCGCGAGAGGCGGACAAGACCACAGAACAAAGGAGTGAGCACAGGAAAAATGGAGAAATGAGGCGCAAAGAGCAACGAAAAAAGGAACAGGCACATAAAAAAGTATTCAAACGCAAGCAAAGCACGAAACACATTGCACACGAAACTAGACCCAAAAAAAAAAAAAAAAAAAAAAAAAAGAGGCTCGCACACAACAGCAAGGCACCCCCCCCTCCCCCCCCCCACAGGCACCGGACGGGACACACACCAAGAGGGGGATTCAACAAGCCCATGGAACACAAAAAAAAGAACACAAAACCACCCCACAGACCCTACAAGCAACGGACGGGACACACACAAAGAGGGGGATTCAAACAAGACACAGGAACACAAAAAGAAAGAAGACGCTCGCGCAACAACAATACTCACCCCCCCCCCCCCCCCCCCCACACACATCCATAAGAAGTGACACCCAAAGCCACATATTCTAAAGTGAACGTCATCACCTTCACACTAGACAGCATAGGTGTCAGCATAGGTGGATCTCCTTACAATAAAGCACTATTAACCGTTCAACTGCAGAAAAGGAAACATATTAACAGTGACTGCGATCGTCCTTATTACTTATCCATATTTCGCATGCTGAGAAAGAAACAAGTCATGAATACACAGTCACGGGTACAAAACGAAAAGGAAATGATAACAGGAACAAACACACGAACACGAAAGAAACAACAAAATAGACGGCTATGCAGCATAGGTGGATCTCATTACAATAAGGCACTATTAACCATTCAACCGCAGAAAAGGCTCCATATTAACAGTGAGTGCAATACTCCTTATTACTTATCCATATTTCTAAAAGAAAAAATGTCTCGACTCCAAAAATGCAAAGCTCAACTAAAGCTTCTCACTAACGATGTACCTAAAAGTAAAAACTTTATGAACTGCATTAGATCCTACAATAGTTCATTTGCTTTTGCATATACCGGAGTAAATATCAGGCCACCAAAAGGCAATGGACCATACTGCTTTCGCATATGTGCACAAATACTGCATCGCATTGGAACAGTGCACCCTGAAACAAATCAACAACGCAAATATGCACAAATCTACATCCTAGATCCACATTACGCAATCTATCAAAGTGTTGCATCGCAACAGGCACGGATTCAAAACGAAACACCTCCCGTCTCAGACATACGTTAATGGCAGCGAAGGCTACAACGGGCTTCTCACACAGCACAGGCAAATCGATTACAGCTCCAAAACAACACGTCCCAAATACTACACATGCAACAACGCGCCTCTCAAACGGCACAAGGAAAACATACACCAGGAAAATTCATTCGGATTAATGAATGTCATTTGCAATCATTGTCATTCAGTTCACTTCCCTGAAGAAACAACTGGCAATACAAGTTATACATTTACACGTTGTTGTCAAAAGGGTCAAATTAGACTGCCTTCTTTACATTCATATACTGAATATCTACAGAAGCTTATAACTGACGATGTACCTGAAAGTTAAATCTTTATCAACTGCATTAGATCCTACAAATCGGTATCCACTATGAACATTAACGGTGGCACTGCACGTGACATCCGTCTTGAAAAAATGTTGTTTATTGATGAATGTTCAATGACATGAAGTCACTTACTCAACACCATTCATAAACTTCTACAAACGTTTATGAATAATAATATTCGATTTGGAGGAAAGGTACTTTTATGAGGAGGAGATTTTAGACAGTGCTTAGCTATTCTTCCAGATGCCATGCACTCAGCTATTGTTCAGTGCACCTTAAAATACGCAGACAATTGGCATTACTTTCAAAAGATACAGTTAGTAAAAAAGATACGATGTCCAGAACCAGATCATAACAATTGCTTATTACAACTGAGAGATGGTACACTCACCAATACAGATGGACTTCAGCCACATATTATTACAATTCCTCAAGCCTTTATCTGCGACGACTTAGTTACAGAGACATTTGGAACAGCAATCTCATTAGACCAAATGCCCCTTTTAACACAACGCACTATATTATGTCCAAAAAATATTAATGTGGAAAACATCAATACCCAAGTCATTCCATTACTTCCTGGAGAGACACAACTCTTTCTAAGCTCTGACAAACTTGACTCTGATCACAACAATAACCATCTTAAATGACCTTACAAGTTCTGAGCTGGAATTACCTTTTACACTTAAACGGCGTGTACAAAGACATTTTCAAATAAACCTTTACACTGTGCCACACACTTTATTGTTTGATTTCTATTTGCATCATCTACACCGTCACACTATTCTATATCTCATTCATACATCACGCTCTTTGTCATTCCCAACACCAGGGGTTGGCGAGCGAAGCGAGCAGGGGGCGGAGCCCCCTAGTGGTAAACATAACCAGTAAATTTGACAAACATTAGCCCACATCGTCAAACCACTAACTGTACAACTCTGAAAAAGTACTATCAAAAACATTGCTGAAATTCTCCAATTTACTATGCACAACAGATACTATGCAAAAAACTGAAAACACTATACAATTACAAAATTAACTCCCCATCCATATTCAGCTCAGATATTGCTCACTTAGAAATAACTAGATGGACTACACTCAGCATCTTAAAGACACTCTATAATGAGGTTTTAGCAATAAATAAAACTGTATTGCAAAACTGTCAGCAACCATCACATAAATTGTCATCACCTTAAACATTTAGATATGACTGTCTGGAAATCCACAAAAATTATTAATTTCAATTCCACACATTTTCATTACTTAATCCCATTCCTTCCAAAGAAAGGCAGAGATGTTCACTTTCCAGCCATGTTTAGAGGTTTGCTTTTTCTTTTACAAACAGCAAGCGAAAAAGAGTACAAAGGATTGCCCCTTACAGTGTTTCAGTAGGCATCCCAGCCTAGATACACTGAATTTGAACTCTGCATCTTTATGGCTTTTTGTTTTTATTTACTTTCACACTGATAATTTCAAAGTAAACATTTCCTGTTTCTGAACACATAATCCTCACTTCCACAGGTCATGCACCCTTTTCAGCATTATTCAATAGTGGGCCACGAGTGCACATTATTGTATAAATGCTGCTACTCTATTAATGAAGCTTGCCCCAGACAACTATTCTAATTATGCTAAAATTATTTCTCATTCATAAACTGCCACAAGATTGAAGGGCAACTCAAAACAAACATATACACAAAATAATCAGTATTTGTTGTGCTCATTACAAATATTTAACTGGTTCTCAAAATAACATTCTATATGAAAAGATAAAAAAAACAACATAGGAAAGTTGATGAAAACCGGGGGAGAGGCATAATATTTGTAATGGACTGTAGCTTACTGGAAAATAAACCAAAATAAACAAAATCTGCAATTGCTTCAAAGTCCCCACACCCCTGCATATGCACTATTGTCACTTTTGGCATAGAAAGAGGGGGGGGGGGGGTACATAAAAGGAAATAGACAGAGAGAGTGATCACACAGCACCAAGTGCAAACGGGGGAACCCCATGCAGCACATCTCAAATCCCCCTCCTTTTCAACATTAACCAGTTATATCTACACTGTCAATTCAGCCTGCGCCTGTAGCGGTCTCCTCAGTGTAAAAGTCAATCCCCACTCCACTACATGATTTTTATTTCAGAAAATGAGACAGCTACTACTTCTTCCACTTATTATTAAAATAGGCTGGTGGATCATAATCAACATATAACATCCATCCATCCATTTTCCAACCCGCCGAATCCGAACACAGGGTCACGGGGGTCTGCTGGAGCCAATCCCAGCCAACACAGGGCACAAGGCAGGAAACAATCCTGGGCAGGGTGCCAACCCACCGCAGGACACACACAAACACACCCACACACCAAGCACACACTAGGGCCAATTTAGAATCGCCAATCCACCTAACCTGCATGTCTTTGGAATGTGGGAGGAAACCGGAGCGCCCGGAGGAAACCCACGCAGACACGGGGAGAACATGCAAACTCCACGCAGGGAGGACCCGGGAATCGAACCCAGGTCCCCAGATCTCCCAACTGCGAGGCAGCAGCGCTACCCACTGCGCCACCGTGCCGCCCCATATAACATTGCATTCTATGCAAATATTGCACCAATTGCAAAAAAAACTTCACTAACAAACAACTCTGTCCTCATGTATGATTTAAGATGTGCATTCATATTTGTCTTCTGGCTATTCACTAACTATTAACTCCATATTTAAAGAGAAACATACAACAGCACACTAAACTATCCTCCAAACACACAGCTGCTTTGGGCATTATCAAGGTCAAATAATGCAGAGGTATCAAAGTCCGCAGCATTTACAAATTTCAGAATGTTTCTAACAGTGATGGCTGCTCATATGTAATAAATGATGAAACATAAAAATATTACAAAAAATCAACATACACTAATGGAAAGTGAAAAAGAACACCGAGACAGAATTCAGTTTGGAGTACTGTAATACAATAAGGTAAATACAAGGCAGATGATGTTGTTGATAAAGTCAGAGGAGCACCCGTTGGCGATACAGAGCATAATCACCACATTGCCATCAGCAGTACTCACAGCAATAAAGAAACAGTTGTTAGGGTCATCCCCTGTGTTGTACAATACTCTGATAAAATGTCACCATGTAAAATCTGCACAAGTAGCAGTTTAAGCAGGGTTGCATTGTGGACCTTTCATTAAATAGAATAATTAGTAATGATAGGAAAAGAGGGACACCAGAGCCACAGAACTGGTTCTGGACATATGGATGCATGTTAAGAATGTTAAGAATGCCACATCACAAAACAGACTGTCACAGACTGAACAACCTACACATAACTGTCCATTTGAAAAGCATAGATTCCTAAAATCTACTTTTAATCAGCACTGGAGATAACTGGGGCAATAGCAAAAATCCTAAATTTAACAATGCCTTCCCTTAAAAAAACAAAGAGGTGGGCTAAGAATTCCCATAAAACTGCAAGTAATATTGGCAATATTAAATATGTATGACACTCACTCTCACACTAACACACAGCTTAAACACTGATTTCATATAATATGTTTTCTACTGCTTCTCGTTCTTGTGCCCGACTGATCACATAATACTCTCAGTCCTAAAATTGACTGGCTTGTAGTACAGTACAACTGATTAATGCTAAACTTGCTACAATCACAACAGCCCAGAACTATTAAACAGGTCAACCTATCACTGAAAAGCTACAGTAAATCAAAGTAGTGACGCAAAGCTTACTGAGCTTTCAGAATAGTACCAGAACAAGAGTCATAAGCACGAATGCTGCTGGTGTTCCCATGAAGAACAGCAAAAACAAAAAATAAAAAAAAAGTTGGTCCATGATTGACACTCTATACCAGATGAAGAGAGAGAGGGAAATCTAATTAAGTAGCAGAATATTATCAAGTGTTTTGGTAGATTAGGGGTGTTCCTGTGTGCACAATTAACCACCAACAGCACATTTGTTACTTGTTAAAAAAATACATTTCAGTAGATATAGAATTATACTACAATTGTTTCTATAATGAAACATGCATTTATGGCATCCAAACATATGAAACATGTTTTCTTTAGATTGAATCAATTCAAAAAATGTGCAAACGTATGTAGTTTAATAAAAAGAAATCATACACTGCATAATATGGATTTGTTTTTGATATTGGTTGACCAAAATTCTATATTACGGTATTTTTCTAAATTATACCGGTTTCACAGTATTCAACAGTATTTTTCCCCCATGCATGAGTGGATGTTAACCACATTTTCCACTGCAATTACTGCAGTAGACTGGCTAAGAATAACATATTCCAATGACATGAGAATTGTACATAGTACAAAAAAACATTTCAATGTGCACACAAGTATTAATACAGGCTTGCATGGCCCCATAAAGTGATAGTTTTCAATGGGGTGGCACTATTGAAGAGAAGGAATCACATTGCATGACAATTGCAGTCAAAATATAGAACATTTTTATTGAACAAATTTTGCAAACCACTTAAACATATTTTCAACCATCCAAATAGGTATTTAGACTTAGTAAAATATCCAGAGGTGCTTGTCAAAAGTTGCATTGCACTGAACATTTCTTGGAAAAGGAATAGTAAATATTTTTTGTAAATCAACTACACTTTCTGTTCATGTTAATCTCTGTCCACTGACGTGTTAAAGTAACTTTTTGAACAACTTTACCATCATTAAACTGCATAATATTTAAACTAAGAAATAATAACAAAATAAATAATAGTGCAACTTCCAGTAATAATACTATTACCTCAAGGCTTCAAGCCCACTAACATTACACAGTATTCACCAAATAAAAATAATAAAACAATGACATCTTTACCAACTGAACCATCATTAAGGCAATTTGCATTAATATGGACCTTGCTTCAATCTAGGCCAGCAGGAATGCATAGTGGATTGGCTGCCTGGCTGTCTTTGTGAGACAGATGTGCAGGGGTTACCATTGCAGTGAGACGTAATATGGTTTGTACCTTGTGTCATCGTAAGTGTCGGTCATCCCAGGCGAACATTGCCATGGGTGCATCAGCTACAGGAACGTGTTCAGCACTACGATCAACTGTGGACCAATCAGCTGATCCCGGTACCTCACTTTCGTTGTCGATCTCCATCTCCAGATCACCTGCATCAGAATCGGAGTCCGACAAATCAAAGTCTGATTCAGCGATAATATGAGAAAAGTTTTGCTTTGATCTCTCCACATGCCATTTTAGAAGCTGTTTCCTCTACTCATGCACGTTCAGGGAATCGAGGTCAAATCAACAAAGCCAACTTTCCTTCTAACAAAAGTGTATCGAAAAACGCTGTAACAACAAGATCACTGATCTCTATTGATCGCTAGCTAGACTGAGGCATCTCACAATGTGGGAGTTTCCAGAAACATATTGTACTGCATCGCTCGGGCCACAGAAACATTTGCTTGCCGCAGCAACTTGAAAATTTATATTTTACACAATTTTATATAAATTATTGTCTCACTTTCAACATCATAACTTCGGAAAATCTAAGTTGAACCATCAAAAGTAGGGGACTACCTGTACTGACTGATAATAGAGAACAGAAAACTGATTATACACACATTCATTGTACATTTCATATTACTATGGTATGTTTTACTACCATTACTTAAAATAGTTTATTATTTTAATAACTATTACATACCTATGGCTGTGTGATGCCTGTGTCCACAGCACTGGTACTCAAAACATGTTTGCAGCTAAGGTGGTGCAGCAAATTGCTTGTGTTGCCGCCTCCGGCGACAACTTTAGCTCAACAGCATTTGCAGTAAATAGTTGTTTGGTCCCATCTGACGTTTTAAAACCAAAGTATCTCCAAACAACAGACAAGGCTCCTTTTTTCGGCAAAAGTTCTTCTGTGTCATCATGTTCAACTTTATCGTCTGCTACAGCTTCAGTTTTGAAATGTTCTCTGCCTATTTTCACCGCTCAATACCTCCACTAACGCATGTACTCCGCTGCATGCATGTTTACAAGTGTAGCAGTGAAAAAGGTCCCCCCTTAAACAGTTTCCAGTTGCACCACATTCCAAACATTGTTTAGGCTATTTAAACTATGTTGCGGTATAAGAAAAATCCGTATCATAAAAAAAATAATAAACGGTTTTCGGTATGAACTGGTATACCTCCCAGCACTAGTTGACACTAAATTGAGTTAAGCGGTTATTTTTCAGCATTTCACAAAATCGAGCTAATATTGTATAGAATTTATCTTCACTTTAGTCAGTTAGGGCAAAAATTGCCCTTTGCAAAATATTTTCTACATGGTTTCCAATCTGTGTTAAGTCTGACTCTGACCTTTTTATATTTATCGCCAAACAAACTTTAATTGGAAATTGCTTCCTTTTAAGCTTAAACTGGGATTCTGCTGGAATAACAATGTATTTTCCCAGTGGCATTTCCAGATATCACAGTTGTCTAATAAAATTATGGAGATTTTAAATGTAATCGCAGGGACCAAGCTTGGACTGTGTCTACTGTAAGTCTCAACAACTTGCCAACTTATAAAAGTCACCTATCAACATAAACCCCCACAATTTAAGCTACTAAGTTTTTTCTCTCACATCCCAAAGAAAAATAAATATGCAAAACACAAAAAATGTCAGGGATCTGAACCTAAGACTCAGGAGTTCTGAAGCAGCAGTATCAACCTGTGTGCCACAATACCACTCCTTTCTAATAATAATAATAATAATAAATTTTATTTATACTGCACTTTATATAAACAATCTCAAAGTGCTACAAAGTAAAATAAAGTAATAAAAAAAAGACCTATAAAATACTTCAATAATAAAATATCTTTCTAAAAAGATAAGTTTTTAAATCTCGTTTAAAAACATCAATCGACTGTGGGGCTCTCAGGTAATCCGGGAGGGCATTCCACAGTCTCGGCGCCACAGAAGAAAAGGCCCTGTCACCCATGCTGCTGAGCTTAGTTCTGGGAACTTGAAGAGTGTTAATGTGTATAGAGCAGAGGGTACGTGAAGAAGTATGACGGGTAAGGAGTTCCTGTAAATAATGGGGGGCATGCCCATAAATACACTGATGAGTAAGGAGGGAAACCTTATACTCTATTCTAAGTGAAACAGGGAGCCAATGAAGGGTTTTCAAAACAGGAGTGATGTGGTCATACTTTCACACCCTCATCAGAATTCTGGCACCACAGTTCTGAATATACTGGAGTCTCTGGATACTCTTACCAGGAATCCCGATAAAAAAAAGCGCATTACAATAATCCAACCTGGAGGAGTCAAAGGCATGAACAAGCCTCTCTGCATCCACCAGGGTAAGTATAGGGCAGAGTTTAGCAATGTTCTTGAGATGATAAAAAGAAGATTTACAAAGATATTTAATATGGGTGTCAAAAGTGAGTTGAGAATCCATTTTAATACCCAAATTAGTGACAGACATAGAAAGAGGAATGTTTTGACCAGAGAAAGTAATACCAGTAATGACAGAAGAACGAAGATGATGTGGTGTGCCAACTAAGGTGGCTTCTGTTTTGGATATGTTTAACTGAAGAAAGTTAAGCCTCATCCATGCCTCTATCTCCTCCAAGCAGGTAGTCAAAGTAGATGTTGGCAGAGCAGCATTAGAGGAGGTGGGAGTAGTCCTGAGGTAAAGCTGAGTGTCATCAGCATAACAATGGAAAGATAAACCATGTCTGCCAATGACAGTTCCAAGGGGAAGCATATAGATGTTGAAGAGAATTGGGCCCAAAACAGAGCCCTGTGGGACACCACAGGTAACATTGTATAGGATTTTGCGCTACCCAAGGCAATGCACTCAGTTCTACCAGTCAGGTACGATATAAACCAGTTATGAACATTTCCAGAAAGTCCAATAGTGTATTGCAGACGATGAAGGAGAATATTATGGTCTATCATGTCAAAAGCAGCTGTCAGATCAAGAAGGATAAGTAGAGAAGGAAAACCAGTATCTGCTGTCATTAGAAGGTCATTAGTAACCCTGACCAGGGCTGTTTCAGTACTATGGCCAGGGCGAAAACCAGACTGAAACTTCTCAAACAAGTTATTCAGTTTGAGGTGATCATGAAGCTGAGCTGCAACTATTTTCTCCAGAACTTTATAAAGAAATGGAAGATTGGAGATGGGCCTATAGTTACAGAGAACTTCAGGATCAAGGGTGGATTTTTTCAATAGAGGTCTGATGACAGCAGTTTTTAATACAGAAGGAATATGACCAGTCAAAAGAGAATGATTTATAATCCTAGTGATAAGTGGAGAGACCGCAGAGATGTTGGCCTTCAGCAGAGCTGAAGGGAAAGGTCCAGGGAACTAGTAGACGATTTCATTTTCCTAATAACGGCCTCCACCTCTTCCCATGTGGTAACAGAGAAAGAGCAAAGGGGCTGGACAATCTCAGACAATGAATCGACAGTTGGAAAAGGCAGGATGTCCATGGTGGAGAGATGCAAGCGAATGTTATCAACCTTTTGTTTGAAAAAATTAATATGCATGTTGCACCTCTCATCGGTAATCTCAGAGTAAACAAATGAAGGAGGTTTTAGAAGGTGATTCATATTTGAGAAAAGTTTTTTGGGATTCCTGGCACTATTACTAATAATAGTGGAATAGAACCTGGACCGTGCAGCCTTCAAAGCTTCTGCATACGCCCTCTTATGTTCCCTATAAGCCTGTTTATGAACAGTCAATCCAGAAGCCTCGAGTCGCCGCTCAAGGACATGCCCAGCCGCCTTCATTTTTCGCAGCTCACAGGTATACCAGGGAGCTGAGCACAAAAATGAGACGGACCTAGATGTTAAGGGGGCGTGAAGGTCCAGGAGATTGCTTAGGGACTGGCTGTAGAAATCCACAAGGTCATCAACAGTGCAGGAGCTGGTAAAATCAGAGGAGAGAAGTTTAAGGTCCAAGGCATCCACATTAATGTTCTTCAGATTTCTGAAATGAATCTGTCATTTTGGTTTGGTACAAGAAGGGAAAAGAGGCAGCTCCATTGACACTACTTTATAATCAGAAATACCAAGATCATATACTTGTAGATTACTAATTGAGACAACATTTGAAATGACCAAATCAAGTGTATGACCCCTAGAATGTGTAGGGACATTAACATATTGTTTTACATTAAGAGAATCTAATAGCTCAAGGAAATCAGCATGAGATAACCTGTGGGATTGTCAACTTGAATATTTATATCTCCAAGGATTATGATGTTAGCAGAAGTAGCACAAAGTGTTGTGAAAAGATCAGTCATTTCCAGGATGAAGGCAGAATTGGGTTTTTGAGGTTGATTAATAAGGAGAACAGTCATGGGAGTAGGAGGCTTACATTTAAATGCAAGGCACTCGCAGGAAGATATTGCAGGTATCAAGTAGGGGACAACAATAGATCCTGAGGGTGGATGATACCTAAGCCACCACCACGCCCAGTACTGCGCGCTGCCTCCAAGTAGCTGTAGCCAGAAGGACAGGCTTCATTAGAGCAGAGTAAACCTCTGACTGGTGCCAGGTTTCTGTTAGACACATGAAGTCAAGTCCTTTCTCCCAAATATGTTCTTCAATCAATGTGGATTTATTACCAATGGATTAAGAATTAAACAATTCAAATTTGACCGATAACTGTGGAGTAAATCTCTGTACAGGTCGTAAAACATTAAAATCCACTCCACGCAGCTTAAAATCTGCTCCATAACACAATTCCAACCAATGATGTAGGGATATCGCAGCGTTTTTCACAATGGCTCGGGTATTTCCCATGCTAGAGTGCAGAGATCTCGCGATATTTCCAATGTTAATAGCAGTTGGAGCAACGGTGCTCCAATTCTTCCTTTCTAAGAAAAGAAATGTACTTTCACATTAAGACTGACAATTGATCCTGGACAAATATGATAAGAAATAAATCAAAACCATACATTTTAGTATATCCTTTACTTTTGTGTTAATCAAAGACTAAATACCTAGTGTTATCAGGATATATATATAAAATTAGTCATACCCACCTACTTACACATCTCAGGATATGCCCAGGTGAATCTCCATGTAACTCAATGTCCGCTTGCTATTCTGCACATTGCAATTGAGAAAGTGAGTCCAATCTGTATACTACAAACCTAGGTAGTTTACTTCCTTTGGCAATTTTAACTTGGATGTACATATGTCTTCACTACTCTAGAATTGAAAGGTGATCAGCATAGATAAAGATGTGTCCTTTATCACTTCTTTAAGATTTTTACATTCAATATTCTTGTCATATTCCTTCAAACAAACAATGCTACCACAAGCTGCCATTTCAGCGAAAATGATTTTATATATTTAAAAGCAAACTACTACATACTAGAGTATCCACCGATTTACTTTAACTTCTTCTGTAGATTTAACCAAACTATGTTACATTTTTATCTAAACCATTTATATAAAGAAGGCAACACATTTCATGCTGCATTACAGCCAACTCTGCACCCACTTTGCCACTTAAATTTTAATTAGTATATTATTACAAAAAAAATGAACATAAAAACAGTAGAAGCTTCACACCTTAGGATGAATTTATCTAGCATTCAGAGAGAGGTGGGGAACACTGAAGCCAAATGGGCTATGTTCTATGACTCAAATGCTGAGGCAGCTGCACAGAGCTGTTGACATAAGGTCACTGGTGTCTGCTACGGTGGTGAACCCTGAACCAAGTGATGGAAGCGAACGGTAAAGGAAGCTGTCAGAATGAAGAAGGTGGTCTTCTAAGCTTGGCTAACTTGTGTGAACTCCAGAAGCAATAGACAGTTACCAACATACAAACCAAGTGGTGATGGCTGTTGTAGAGGAGTCCGGTGTGGCCATGGAAAATTGCTTTGAAGCCAACCAAAAGTCATCTTGGCAAACTGTCAGGCAACTCGGAAGAGAGAACCTGTGCTTCATTCATGCAGTTTATACCATGGATGGAGTGCTACTCAACTCACCTGGGGATACAGTCAAGCAGTGGAAGGAGCATTTTGAGGACTTTTTAAACCCCACTGACACACCCTCCTTTGAGGAAGCAATGTCAGAGGACTCACCCTTACTAGAGTTGAGGTAACGGAGGTAGTTGAACTCCTCGGTGGCAAGGCTCCACTGTGTGGATGATATTCATTTTGGGTTCTTAAAGTCTCTAGATGTTGTTGAGCTGTCTAAGCTGACATGCCTCTTCAACACTGCATGGAGGGCAGGACAGTGCCTCTGGGCTGGCAAAAGGGACTGGAGGGTTTATCCAACTTTGGGGATCACACTCCTCAACCTCACTGGGGAGGCCTATGTCAGGGTTCTAAAAAGGATGATCGAACTGTTGGGCGAGCCTTGGATTCAGGAGGAATAAGGAGGATTCTGCCATGGTCGTGGAACAGTGGACCAGCTTTTTAATCTTACAAGGATTTTGAAGAGCTCAATGGTGTATGCACAACCAGTCTAAATGTGTTTTATCGATTTGGAAAGGCATATGACTGCATCCCTCAGTGTGTCTTGAGGTTGGTGGTATGGGTGCTTCAGGAGTATGGGGTACCAGGCCTGCTGTTACAGGCTATTCAATCCCTGTACAACCAGTGGGAAGAAGGGAGTGGAAGAATGACCAGCAGATCGAAGCTGCATCCACAGTTATAAGGATATTGTATCAGTCAGTCAGTCATAGTGAAGAGGGGGCCTGAGTCAAAAGGCAAATCTCCCAAATTAGAGATTGATCTACGTCCCTTTCCTAACCTATGGTCACCAGCTGTGGATAATAATCCAAATATTTATGTTTTACATTTACTTATTTGGCTGATGCCATTATCCATATATCGAAAGAAGATTGTAAATTCCAAGCACTACATACATAGTACATTTACGTTATGTGTGGATTTTTATTATTGTTATTTTTACTTTTTTGGTTGTGGTATGTTTCTAAAACATGAAATGCTTATAACTTAAGCAGTGTACCTGAAAAGACACACATGGAAACTGGAGCTTTAAAATGAATGCTTAAAAATACAGCCCTTCACAAAGACAGGGTTCTAATTAATGTAATCAAAAAGAAAGCAGAGATGTACATGCTCCAGTAATCCATATACAAAACATATATAAAATCACGCACGACTTTGTTTATTTGCTGTAATAATTACATTTTTTCCAGCTATATCTTCTTTTTGCTTATAGATGCCAGAATATGTAATGTTATGTACCAATACACAAGTCACTGTGAGTTTTTATTTGTAGTGGTTCACAAACTAAGGAGCAATTTCCCTCATTGTTATTAAGTATTTAGTGGATAGGTTAATTCAGATCAACTAACAAACTCTTAAAACAGGTGCTTATTAGAGAACAACTAAGTTGATACATGTAGAGCAAAAGTTTACAGAAGAGCACATGATTGTCCATCCATCCATTTTCCAACCTGCTGAATCCGAACACAGGGTCACGGGGGTCTGCTGGAGCCAATCCCTGCCAACACAGGGCACAAGGCAGGAACCAATCCCGGGCAGGGTGCCAACCCACCGCAGAGCACATGATTGTGTTCAATATAATCAGTCCATATAGAGTGCACTGGACGGACTGACACAGGACATCAGGGGAGTACAATGCAAGACTAAACTCATCATCCATTTCCCATTCACAGCTGAAGCAAAATGCAAAAACAACTAATATTTTTTACCATTGTTTCTCATTATTTCAGCCAATATGTGTAAAGTAAGTGTCAATTAAGGGATAGACTGTGTTTAAAACTGTGGGTTGGCTACTAAAGTAAGTGAAATATGCACTACCAAAAACTAAAAGGCTCCTCAAAAACAGGTAATTTTATCACAGCAATAGAAAAATCAAAAAAAGTAATGCCAACAAACATAACAGCAAAGCTACAGGGCTAGGAATGCCTCACCCAAAATGCACTGTAAATTGAGCTTTTTTATGATGACACATGATAACTATTCAAAAATGCAAACAAGCAGATCCTGGACATGATGTGTAAAAAATAGATCTGTAAATATCACAACATTCCATTGTGTGCTCACAGTAATAAGATGTGTTAAATGGTGTGGGGAAAAACACACAACTGTTAAATTACATCTGAAAGTCTTTTTTCAAATAAGACTTTTTTGTTTCATGCCCTAATCATATTGGAATGGTAACATTCAGTTAGGCAACCCTATACTTCAGTATCATAGAAGAGTATTTACTTCAAAAAAAGATGAAGTGTTTTGAGGAACAAAGATTTGCATCAGTGCTGCTTCTTTGAATATTACTTTTTAGAGTTCAAGAACTGTGGAGTGAACATTAGCATGGATACTGCGCCCACAAAGCGAATAACCTTACAGACCTGTGCAGCTCTTTACTGTTGTCAAGGAGTGCCTCCAGATGAGAAAAGCCAAATGCTCTATAAAAACAGTTCCCATCCGGCCGAGTCTTGCGAATGTAAGAATATTTTTTGTGCAAATCCTATTAAAATAAAAACAACGAACAATCTTCAAAAATGGCATATTTTATGAATAGTATTAGGCAAAACTATCATTAACATAAAAAATCCAGTTTTTTCATATGAACAGTGACTTTCAGTTTTTTAATTAAGGCAATAAAAAAAAAATTAGGCTACATAGGCTTTTTTGATTAATAAAGCATCTATTGGAGTTTCAAGACTGAAATTGAAAATGTGAATCTCAAACATAGAGAAGCACATTTACAGTTTATTACAGCTTTTGGGCTTTTTTATTCAATGCCCATCTTAAAAGAGATACTGATGTTACTTCTAAGAGCTCTACCCAAAAGAATATTATGATATCCCAGTTTTTTATTTAAAATATAACAAGAATGCTATGTCTGAAAAATAACAATACACCAACAGCTATTTCTTGTTGTTTTCAGCTTCTGTATTTACATTATAAATACAACTGAGAAAGTGATAATGGACTGTTTGTGGGGGATGAACTGCAAAAAGTAACTTGCCTACATTAAATTTTTACTCGTAGCAATTATGCAATATCGTATGAAAGATTACCACCAAAAAACTGAAAACAGAGCACTAGCCTTGATTTTCTGCTGGTAGACAATATCATCCAGAGCATATTCCTTATTCAGCACTGAAAGTTCCTGTCTGTCTGACACAAGAGGGTTACTGGTGGCGATCTGTAAAACGAAAAAGAGATTTCTTCTGAATAAAGTCATATCTGCTCCACCCCACAGAAATCTGTCACTGTAAAGAATCTTTCCTACAAAGACCCACCTCCTGTTGAATACGGTCTTGCTGTGCCATAATTGCCTCATCATATGCCAGGCAGTTCACCCCTATTCAAAAATAAATAAACCTGCATGTTATGAAAATAAAGGCTGCTGCAAAACATTTCATTTCACATATTACCTTTACTATAACATGATTTTACCAAGCCATCAATTTTAATATTATTAAAGCGTTGACAATTTTAACTCCCTGCTGTAACTACTGCAGTCATTTACCCAGAGGTATCTACACACTCAAATTTCAGTTAATGTTGCACTCAGGGAAAGGAGAGTAAATTTCTGTAGTGGTACACTTAAGGGTATCTATAAATTTTTAGGAGTACCAGATACCCTATAAAATGTTCAATATTAAACCTAGACTTTAATCGTGTTGTAATCAGTCTTCAACATTAAACCATCTTACATAATTATTTTGCTACAGCTGTTGGTACATCATGCCTCATAGTTCTCTTGTCTTTTATATGACTATTTAATGGCTATCAGGGCTACTGCCATTAGACACAACTTTTAACTTTGGTCAAGGAACTTTTCAAATGTGCAATGCCTAGGTTCAAAAGTGGGAAAAACCAAGTCACAGCAGATTTTTCCAAATGCTACACCTCCTCTGTCATTTCACACATTATTTTCATCTTCTTACATCTAATATATAAAGCAGAGTCTATGTTTGTTTGTCTGCCATACAAATCTGTACCAGGCGTCCAATCGCCACCAAACTGGGCATGGGGCTGCTTTGTGACCAGGAGGAGGTCATGGGGTATGTTTGGTTGGGAAAAATGTCCTTGGTCAAACGCAGGACACCTTTTGACCGACACAACATTCACAAAAAGTCCCCGTACTTATCATCGACAAGATGGCTGCACGTTACAACAGACATTAACAGCGGCGCCATCTAGCGGCACGTTTGGTCTCTGTGCATCCCTCTTTGCCAATGTTTCTTTAAATTACCAAGACATTGCAGAAATGTGAGAAATATGAGAAAGCCGACTGCTTTCATCGCGTGAAGGGAAACTGCCGTATGGATGTAAAACGTGAACGACCCAGTGCGCATGACTGGCTTTCCGTATTTGTGGTGCTATTTGCTCGCTTCCGACTCAAAGTAAGATTTCAGTCTTGGTCTTTCTGACTGACTAGTGCTATTTGTTCACTTTCCGACATATTGTAAATAACGTACATTCACCTCACTCTGGTGCTTATTCCGTACGTAATACCATGTGACACATTATAATTGTCCTGCTTTTCGCTAATATACCCATGCCACCAAAAAAAAGACATGGCATTAGAAAGTCCACTTCAGATGCCACAAAAAAAATCTATTTCAGGGCCGTCTCAAACATTGCGCAAAACGTCAACATGTTTTCATACAAAGAATTCCGCCGATTCTGAATGACTTACCCTTTGATTTCAAAAGGCTAGAATTTCCTATTCGTTTGGATTTTGCTATGTGAATTACTAAAGGCTGAAGGGCAATCACTCCAAGTTAAAGACATCAATTTGGAAAATCCATGCTTTTCACATGGACAACTCTACGTTACATGTTCTACAGTGGGCAATCCTCACAATTTGTTCATTTTCGGAACCCAAGGACAACACAAAAAATATACTGTATCCAACGCCTCTAAAATGACCACTTATATTACCTATTACAATAAAATGTCAATCAGAAAAATGTTTGTTCAATTTTTATGTTCTGTTTCTTTCATTTGGGAAATTCACCAGTTATAGATTCCCGGGCAACGCCGGGTACTCCTGCTAGTTTCCCATCAAAGACATAATATCAAACTGGCACATCAGTTGAAAAATAACAGTAGTCATTCTGCAACGTGTACATAGTACAGTGAAATTCTTGCTTGCATATACTAACATCATGAAACATGTCACCGGTTTCCACTGCCATGATAAAATGTGTCAAATATGTAAGTCCATCAATTACCATAAATTATCGTACTATAATTTACAAAGATCAGATACTGCAACTACAGACCAATCGAGATATAAACCATAATATTTCCAACCAAACTTAATCCAAACAGCTTTTTTTTTGCAGTACAAGAGCTGCAAAAGAGGCAACAAACTCAGGCTTATCATTACAAATAACACTTGATATAATAAAACATAAAAAAAAAAATGTTTGGACCTCCAGGTGGTGTAACTGAGGAAAGTCAATGAACAAAAAAGCAAGTTAAAAGAATTATTTTTGTGTCAGCTGGACAAATGTCTCCCGTTGTATCATGCTGATTAATCACTGAATTGATCCTTAATCAGTCATCTAAGGAATTGCAATGTTTTCAGACAATTATCACAAAAGCACATTTTCACCAGAGTAATAATTTGGGATAACAATTGCCAGGGATCTCATGATACATTTCCATCATGGTATAATAATACTGAAAACATTTTATGTTTTGAAATGCAAAGTAATATAATTTATTTCTACATATTGCAATTTATTACACCACTGTTACATGAGTGAAATTTAAAGTAAAGTCATATCCCTCTGAGATTTTTCATTTATTTCTCAACTGTAACAGCAAAAATAGAGTTCACATAGCTGAACACTCTCTACATGATTCTTAACATAAGCTGGTTATGTTGCCTAAATTTGGCTTAGGGTGACTGTGTCTGAAATGATTTCTTATATTTAGCAGACACGTCACCGAAGTTTAGGATTAGAATGTTTAACATTTAAACTATGCATTTGTTTGAACATAATAGAAAAGGAGGTTAAAATTTTACAGGGAATATACAGTGCATGTATGCTGCTATTTGTTCTTTTTTTTAACCCCACGTACATTTTTTAGGTTGTGGTACTAATTAGTGCTGGGCAGTATACCGGTTCATACCGAAAACCGTTTTTTATTTTTGTTATGATATGGATTTTTCTTATACCGCAACACCGGTTTAAATTGCCTAAACGATGTTCAGAACGTGGCGTAGTGGGAAGAAACTGTTCAAGTGGGGACCTTTTTCACTGCTACACCGCTAATCACAGAAGTGTTGCGCGGGGGCTCTTTTTCACTGCAACACCGCTAAATAGGTAGTGTAGGTATTGCCAAGTGAAAATGGACAGAGAACATTCCGAAACTGAAGCTGACGATAAAGTTGAACATGATGATACAGAAGAACTTTTGCCGAAAAAAAGGGAGTCACGTCCATTCCCTGGAGATACTTTGGTTTTAAAAGGTCGGATGTGGACCATTATCTTCAAATGTGTAAATGCTGTTTCTATACTACTGGATAATACTGCAAGCCAAGTTGTACTTGTTTTATTTGTTTTCAATACAGTGTAATGTACCTGGGTACTGTGTAATAGTGTGATGACATGTTGACTTTAATCTCGAAACTTATGACGAGAATAAAGTTGAAATGTTGACTTTATTCTCGACATTTCTACTTTATTCTCATCGTTTATGTCAAGATTAAAATCGACATGTTGACTTTATTCTCGAATTTGTCATTAAAGTAGAACATCGTAAACTAAACTTCATCGTAAAATGAATATTTAATTTACTAGGTTTTCTCAAACCCCGTCATAAGTTATATAGCACATTAAATGCTTTGTAGTAAGTGTTCCCCAAGCCATGTTAAATCGGTACGTGCTTCTTAAACTGACTTCCTCTTGTATGGAGGAGGCGCCACAGCGATCGCCGCACAGAATACATTCACTTCATGATATTCCTGCTCTCTGAACATTTAGAATGCTAAGATAAATACTTGATATCATTTTCATGTTGAAATGCATTAAAGCATGTATTAATCATGTGGGGGCACAGCAGCATGGAGGTTGCACTGCTGCCTCACAGTAAAGGTGTCTCGGGTGTACCCTGCCTTGAATTTGCATGTTTTTCTGGTGAGTTTACTCGGCGTGCTTCAGTTTCCTTTCAAAGTCATGTAGGATGTGGGGTTTTGTTATGCTATATTGACCCTGCTAGTGTATGTTTTGCTCGTATTCACCCTGCGATGTGCTGGAGACTCGTTCAGGATTTGCTCCTGCCTCACACACAATGCTTACTGGGATGGGCGCAACCCTGAATGGATGGCATAATTAAACATGTATAACGAGGATATTTTTAAAGTTCTGAACACTCCATGGGCTAAGTTTATAACTAGTTTTAATTTCACAAAGACATTTATCGTGTGGCGATTGGATATGTAGAGAAAGAAAAAGGAAGGATAGGAACTGGAGTTTTGGTATGTCAGACAGACAGCACGCGTGCAATAAAGCAAGCAAGCTCAGAAGACCATCCATTGAATTCTGTGTTCATGTCTCCGACCACCAGATCACAAACCCAACATTTCCACAATATTTAAGTTAAACCTTTGCGATACCCATTCATACATCCAATTTTTTCGAGCCTCGTCACACCTGCCATAAAGTTCTCTACACTGAACATACACCTTGGGACCCCTTACTGCAAGGGAGCAGCACTACCGCCTCACTACCATGCATGTTTAATACCTGCTTTAATGCATTTCATCATGAAAATGATATCAAGTATTTATCTTAGCATTCTAAATTTTCAGAGAGCAGGAATATCATGAATTGAATGGATTCTGTGCAGTGATTGCTGCTGGCGTCAGTTTAAGAAGCGTACTGATTAACAACTGAGTCTGGGAAAACAATACAAAGCATTCAATGTGCTGCATTAACTTATGACGGGGTTTGAGAAAATCTAGTAAACATTGATTTTAGGATGAAGTTTAGTTTACGACATTCTACTTTAATTATAAACTATGAGAATAAAGTGGAAATGTTGACTTTAATCTCCACATAAGCGTCAAAATTGAAGTGGAAATGTCGAGAATAAAGTCAACATGTCGACTTTATTCTCGACAGTTTGTTTTTTTCTTCCCTGTGTCCGTATTTTTTTTTCTTCACCGTGGCCCTAATACGATTCCGTAGGGCTATACCACAAATAGCATCATAAATGCAAGTTGCAGTTTTATTATTTATGTATATAGCTTAGCCTGAAGCAAGGTCCATATTAATGCAGTTTGCCTAAATGATGGTTCAGTTGGTAAAGATGTCATCACCAAGTTGCACTTGTTTTATTTTATTTTAATTTGGTGAATACTGTGTAATGCACCTGGGCTTGAAGTCTTGAAGTAATAGTGCAACTATCAGTAATACTACTATTATTTATTTTATTGTTATTATTTATTAGTTTAAATATTATGCAGTTTAATGATGGTAAAGCTGTTTTAAAAAAGTCACTTTAACATGTCAGTGGACAGAGATGGTTAACATTAACAGAAAGTGTAGTTGGTTTACAAAAAATATTTACTATTTATTCATTTTCTAAGACATGTTCCGTGCAATACAACTTTTGACAAGCACCTCTGGATATTTTATCAAGTCTAAATGCCTCTTTGGATGGTTGAAAATATGTTGTCAAAATTATAGTTTAAGTGGTTTGCAAAATTTGTTCAATAAAATGGTTCTACATTTTGACTGCAACTGTCATGCAATGTGATTCCTTCTCTTCATTAGTGCCACCCCCTTGAAAACTATCACTTTATGGGGCCATGCAAACCTGTATTATTACTTACGTGCACATTAAAATGTTTTTTTTGTACAATGTACAATGCTCATGACAGTGTAATAGGTTATTCTTAGCCAGTCTACTGCAGTAATTGCAGTGGAAAATGTGGTTAACATCCACTCATGCATGGGGAAAAAAATACCGTCGAATACCGTGAAAGCGGGATAATTTAGAAAAATACCGTGATATAGAATTTTGGTCATACCGCCCACCCCTAGTACTAATGTTAAAAAGCAAAACGAGTTGAATACTGTTCTGTTCTAAAAAATGGTAAAATATTTAATACTAAATAAACCTAGAGAAAAAAAAAATTGTGTCATGCTTCAAATGCTGGTTTGTTTTTTGAAGGAGGACATCTTTTTTACCTTTTGTTCAGGCAGCTATGCTGCACCTCAGGCCAGATTTAAACTTACTCTACAGACAGACTGTACCCATTATTTATACGAGTCAAACCTTATGCCAAAATGTGATATGCATTTTTCATCTTTTGTTTATACACAATTCTGCCTACCCCATCAGAGGAGCAAAAAAAAAATACTTTTCATGCATAGGTAACCCTGGCCAAACAGGACAGGAATGCTTGCAGTGCCTTCTTTGTATCAAGTGTTTATAGTTTGCGCACAATCATCTGAAGAACACAAGAGAATTGCAAGTTTTGGGTGAATGTAACAGACACTTCTTGAAAACACTTCTTCACAAAGAACCCTGCCACTACCTCTTCTTTCTATCCATATGTGCATCTTATGGATCTAACTATATTGTACACTTATCAAATCTTAACCAGCTGTAACTCTGCAACACAGCAGGCAGCCTAAGGTCTAGGTGATAAGTTTCTGGTGCACTTCTTTTAAATGCTGCTTTCTATGCTGCTTTCTATAATTTGTTGACTTTACATTTTTCTTCTAATCATGCTATATATACAGTATTTCTTAATAGTACATTGATTTTTTTTTCCTAAGTCACTTTAGATAAAAGCATCTTCTACCTAAGTATTGATGAACTCTTTACTGATTATTTTGCGACACCACCTATCTTATCCAAGTGCCCAAGTTTATATAAAAGAAGACTGATAATGAAATTGTGTTCTTGTCTTTAGTGGCAACCAAGGAAAAAAAAGCTTAGTGTTAACTAAACACTGCAAAAACACATACAGTATTTGGAGTGTTTGACTAATAAGGGCACATTTATAAACTGCTTAAGACAACACTGACCATGTGAGTTTGTATGCATATGGTATATAAATACTCCTCTGCCTAAAATATTAATTATCCATCAATCACAGCACTGAATGGCTAGTTGGATGGACAGACTGCCAACTATTTCATTACGGACAACAGAACCCACCAAAACAAAAATATGAATAGACTGTTCCTTAATGTAATGTGCTCAATTAGCAGATAGTGTATGTACATGTGCAGCACAGAACAAAAAAGGACAACAGGCCTGAATATCTGTTCTGAATACCTGTGAAAGATCCAAGTGGCTTTGTTAGTGTTTAGGTTCAACCAGGAGGGCTCCGCCCCCTGCTCACTTCGCTCGCCTACCCCCGGCGTTGGGTATCCTGAAATACATTAGTCGAGCTCGTTCGTTTTGGAGCCGTGCCCGCTTTGCCCGCAGCATTTCAGACGCGCGTTGTAGGCGCCTGCGTTCATTGATTTTATCCAGGCGGGCTCGTGTTTGTATATCCGTCAGTTGAGGTCGTTCATTTTGAACCCGTGCCTGCTTTGCTTCCGCAGTTTCAGACGCACTTTGTAGGCGCCTGCGTTCATTGATCTTATCCAGGTGGGCTCGCGTTTGTATTGTTGAGCTGTATTGTGTTTGAATTTGGTGTAAAGCGTTCAGTGGTTTGTACAATCCCAAGCAGCACATTATTCCTAACTTCACTCCGCAGTAGTGCCACTCACAATATGGCGGTGACGCCTGCGCCTTCACTCCGCAGTAGTGCCACTCACATTATGGCGGTGACGCCTGCGCCTTCCGTAGTATCTTTGTGGACCTGTGGGGCCTCCGTAGCCTCTCACCTTTGACTCTGGGGTGCAGCACAGAATTCTCTTTTTTGTGTGGTTGTGTCATTAGTGGTAGCTATGGGCACGTTGTTGCTTCATTTCTCATTCACGTTAGTTGAGCTCTATCGTTCTTGGTCCGTGACTCCTTCGTTTGCGGTGGATACGACTTCGCTTGCGGGTTTATGAGACGCGCACCTGCGCAGTACGTCTCATGGTCCCATCACCGTGTCTCTGCGTCCATATCCAGTTTATTCTCGGTTAGTAATATGGATGATTCATTTAGACAAAAAGATAATTTACTATTTATAAATACAATGCAATTCTGTGTGATCATTTTCACCCATTAGTAAAGTAGTTCTTATTCTGATGGCAGTATAATTTTCTGCAACAACAGTGTCCCTATAACTATGACACAAATAGTTGATGAATATTTTGTAGAAAATGAAATTTCAAGGTTGATATAGTAAGCAGACTTCATTCCAGTTCCTCTCTTTTTGGAGATTCTGGACTAGCACCTAAGACAGCATTTTCCCCAAACGTCATTATCTTAACTCTGAACAAGGGAATGTATAATGAAATAATGGTATGGCATCTTCCCACATCAGTTTCAAAAACTTGTAGATTCCATGCCAACACACTACTGACTAGGGGTGGGCGGTATGACCAAAATTCTATATCACGGTATTTTCCTAAATTATCCCGGTTTCACGGTATTCAACGGTATTTTTTTCCCCCATGCATGAGTGGATGTTAACCACATTTTCCACTGCAATTAAGAATAACCTATTCCACTGTCAAGAGTATTGTACATTGTACAAAAAAAACATTTTAATGTGCACACAAGTATTAAAACAGTTTTGCATTGCCCCATAAAGTGATAGTTTTCAAGGGGGTGGCACTAATGGAGAAGGTATCACATTGCATGACAGATGCAGTCAAAATATAGAACCTTTTTATTGAACAAATTTTGCAAAAACAAACTATAATTTTGACAACATTTTTTCAACCATACAAAGAGGCATTTAGACTTAGTAAAATATCCAGAAGTGCTTGTCAAAAATTGTATTGCACCGAATATGTCTTAGAAAAGGAATAAATAGTAAATATTTTTTGTAAACCAACTACACTTTCTGTTAATGTTAACAATCTCTGTCCACTGACACGTTAAAGTGACTTTTTAAACAACTTTATCATCATTAAACTGCATAATATTTAAACTAATAAATAATAACAATAAAATAAGTAATAGTATTATTATTGATAGTTGCACTATTACTTCAAGACTTCAAGCCCAGGTGCATTACACAGTATTCACCAAATTAAAATAAAATACAACAAGTGCAACTTGGTGATGACATCTTTACCAGCTGAACCATCATTTAGGCAAGCTGCATTAATATGGACATTGCTTCAAGCTAAGCTATACTGGGAAGAAAAAAACAAACTATATGTCGAGAACAAAGTCAACATTTCCACTTTATTCTCGCCGTTTATGTCGAGATTAAAGTCGACATTTCTACTTTATTCTCATAGTTTACTTCATAATTAAAGTAGAATGTCATAAACTAAACTTCTTCCTAAAATCAATGTTTAATCAATTACTTAATTTACCCCGTCATAAATTAATGCAGCACATTAAATGCTTTGTGTTACGTTCCCCGACCCAGTGATTAATCATTACGCTTCTTAAGCGATCACCATACAGAATCCATTCACTTCATGATATTCCTGCTTTCTGAAAATTTAGAATGCTAAGATAAATACTTGATATCATTTTCATGATGAAATGCATTAAAGCAGGTATTACACATGCACGGTAGTGAGGCGGTCGTGCTGCTCCCTCGCAGTAAGGGTTCCCCAGGTGTATGTTCAGTGTAGAGAACTTTATGGCAGGTGTGACGAGGCTCCAAAAAACTGGATGTATGAATAGCTATCGCATAGGTTTAACTTAAATATTGTGTAAATGTTGGGTTTGTGATCTGCTGGTCGGAGACACAAACACAGAATTCAATACATGTTCTTCTGAGCGGGCTATCTTTATTGCATGCATGCTGTCTCTATCTGACGTAGGCTACCAAAACCCCAGTTCCTATCCTTCCTTTTTCTTTCACCACATAACCACATAACCAATCACCACACGATAAACGTCTTTGTGAAATTAAAACTAGTTATAAACTTAGCCCACGGAGTGTTCAGAACTTTAAAAATATCTTCGTTATACATGTTTAATTATGCCATCCATTCAGAGTTGCACCCATCTCTGAACGAATCACTTAACACAAAGCATTTAATGTGCTATATAACTTATGACGGGGTTTGAGAAAATCTAGTAAATTAAATATTCATTTTATGATGAAGTTTAGTTTACGATGTTCTACTTTAATGACAAATTACGAGAATAAAGTCAAAAGAATATATTCTTGTCATAAGCGTCAAGATTAAAGTGGAAATGTCGAGAATGAAGTCAAAATGTCGTCACACTATTACACAGTACCCAGGTACATTACACTGTATTGAACACAAATAAAACAAGTACAACTTGGCTTGCAGTATTATCCAGTAGTATAGAAACAGTATTTATACATATGACCTTTTAAAACTAAAGCATCTCCAGGCGACAGATGTGACTGCTTTTTTTCAGCTCTCTGTCCATTTTCACCGTGCGGCATACCTATGCTACCGCCCACTATTTGGTGGTGTAGCAGTGAAAAAGAGCCCTAGTGCAACAAATCTGTGTTTAGCAGTGTAGCAGTGAAAAAGGTCCCCACTTGAACAGTTTCCCGCTGCGCCACGTTCCGAACGTCGTTTAGGCAATTTAAACCGGTGTTGCAGTATAAGAAAAATCCATATCATAAAAAAAATAAAAAACGGTTTTCGGTATGAACCGGTATACCGCCCAGCACTACTACTGACACTGTTTTTTCATTCATTTTGTCATTTACCTGTAGCACAAACTTGGATGATAACTGATACAAGTTTTACCTTTGATCAACAAAATGTAACTTTATGGCTCTGCTTTCAATTTTGTATTAAACCTTAACCTTACTAAATATAGCAATGTTTTTGAAAATGTTTCTACAGGATATGACATCAAATTTTATTTATTTATTTTTACAAGTTTAAAAGATATGAACACGTATTTCACACACAACTGCTTGCCTAAAAATCATTTCTCATTTATATGGGAGCTTGGGTACTGTTTAACGGCAGAGAAATTTGCATTATGTTACGCTGTTAAATTATAAACTTTTTTATTAAAATGGTAGAATATGAGTACTTATATATTATTTATATAACATTTATCAATGTATCTAAAGTATTCTGAAAGGTAAAGTAATAGACTAGTACTTTATATGTGTGTGTTTGTGCATGCTGTGCCCCCAACCATTATGTAAACTGAGTTATAGTGGACAGCTGAAATCCTGTGAATACAAATTGCACTCTGTGTACTCTGTTGCACTTAAAGGGTTTTGACTTTTTTTCCCATCAGTTATGTTCGCAATTAAATATTTCCTTTGAAAAGCTCATAAGGTGACTTTTTTTACAATAGGATACACAAAAAATGAATGCATGTCTATAAAGAAATTAAATTGCTTTATTCTGAGGAAGATTAAATTATATTTTGATTACAGTACAATTAATTCAAAATTAAATGTGAAGTATCATAAACAGAAATCATGACTGCCACATGCTTTTAATTATATTTTGTTCATGGCTTCCAGCTATGTTTAGAGCAACACTCTTAGTAGCATAACGCTTTTAATTATTAAATTCCTCTTTGCTATGGCAAATTCATTAATACTAATTTATACACTGTTTACCTAATAACATTAGGTAATAGTGAAACACAGAAATCCAGTTGGGATAATATAAACTGGGACATTCTTTTTATAAAATCAATCACTGATTCAAGGGATTTTGGTTTTCTAATTCTGTCTTCCCACCCAGTGTACTGGAACTTTAATGCAAGTATTGGCATTTTACCTTGTTAAGCATTGCTTGTGCTTTTACTAATATACTACAAGTGTGTTCATAATTAGTTCAGCATACTAGGTTACATAGTTGAATACTAGTCCTGATGTCCCAATTCGAGTCAATTTCGATTCACAATATCCCAATTCAATACTGATTTTATCTTGATTGAATCAGCATGTCCCGATATATTTGAAGAGCTGGCTTTTTTAGAAATTACTTAACCACACACAGTGAACATTAATATAATTTTAAAAGTTTTCAGTAACACTTTATTTGAAGGGTGTGATTTCAAGTATTGCTTCTTAAATGTCATTCCATGTTTATGCATACGTTATGATTAGTAATGAACAGTTAACATCAGTATTTGCAAGATGTGGAACAAAGTATCATTGCTCTTTGGAAAAAACAAAAAAAACACTTTTCAGAGCACTGCACTCAAAATTCACCATAATTTAACTAATATATGTATCACCACATTAGAATCCACACGTATTATAGGGCGTTCCATGTATGAATACAATACAATGGCTTCTAGTTTACAAAACAGCTATATCTTGCGACTATTATTATTATAAAATAATCAAATATTCCTTTTCAATAAAAATTATTCAGTAACCTATTTTTGTGTTACGAAATTCCACGTAGACACCCTTCAACTAAACTGTTAGCCAAATTTATTCCCCTGTTGGTCATTTAAAAGAATCTTGAATTAGCTGAAATTAAACATAACAGCAGGAAGACTCGTGTCTTTCTAGAATTGTAGACATCACACATATCTGCAGTAGCTCAAGTGTAGCAGTTTCACTAATCAGTCTCGAAAATGTGTCCTCACAGTTCCTCCAAAGACAAAAGGGAAGCGTTTCAAAAAGAGGATCTAGAGTTGATATTTGTTGACAGCGGCATTTGATGAATGAAACATAAAAGAAAGAACCAGCCATCGTGACTGACAACACTGCTAATATGATCTGTGAGGTACAGTTTATAGAGCTACTTCACATCGGCTGCTTTGCGCACACGCTCACTTTAGTATTGTAGGCTGCTCTGGGTTGGGTGGGGCGCATTGCAAGCTTTTTAGACTGTAGTAGTACAGTTAGCCACGTGCTTTAAGAGATGTTTATTAGACTTGCCAACACACAAACTCGTGATTGATGCGGTCCCTTGATGGAACAGCACATTGGAAATGCTAGAAAGTTTTTGGAGCAACAGCCAGCCACCTCAGAAGCAAGGCTGATCTTGGTATAACTGGCATGCAGTGCTCGTCTACAACACATCCACCACAGGTGCCCAGTTATTTTTAATGTAGTGACATGTGATTGTCACAAACAAAACTGCTGCCCTGGATGTTCAGCTGTAACAAGTTAGGGCTACTCTCTCCACTGGCCCGAGAGATGTGGAAACGCTTTGCTTAAGACCTTCATAAAGCCAGGGTACAATAACTTCACTCATTTGCTTTCTGGTTGGCATGGCACACCAGAGTTTCAAAACCTGTATCATTTGTTGAAAGCCTTTGTTTCCAATAACGGTGTAGGGTTTCATATATTTACTGGTAAAAACTGCTATAGATTGATATTTTTTTGGGCACAAGGCGAATTAAAAGGAAATTTGAAGATAAATGTTGCCTCCCACGTAGATTGGTTAGACTCTACTTTTTTGGATGTTGATAGAGATTACTTTTATCGGTGACATCGGGATAAATAATTTCTCAAATTTGTTCTGTCACAACAATACTTAACTTCTGAGTTTCACAGCTTACATACGGCTTTGCTTTTACCCAGCTGTTCTCTACCAACACACTGTTTGAATCAGCAGAAAGCCCACACATCTGATTTAAGTGTCGAAGGCGCCGATTTCAGTGCAGGAGGATACACCATTTTTATGCAGTGTAGTAAAGTACTTCTTCCTCAGAAAGTTTTAACAAGCGAATTAGTGACATCTACTGGATCAGACAACAAACACAAAGATTAGAAAAAAATCTACCTACAGTAACTGAGCAGGATAGAGATTCACAATATCCATCTTGTGACTTTTAAGAATTTGTATTGAATAATTTACAGAAAAAAATAACGATTCATCAGAAAATCTGTATTTATACCCAGGCCTACTAGGTGATGTACCATAAATGACAGCATTAGACTTCATTTTCATTTAATAAATATTTGGCTTGGCAGAATATACATATGGACAATTAGGATGAGGTTAAATGTCAAAACAAATTTAAAGTATGTATATCTACAAATGTGCTGCTTTCTATTGTTTTAACACACACCTGCAACTAGCTAAAAATTGCAAACATGTTCCCAAGTACGCTGATGTTGATTTGGGTCATGGCTCTTGCACCTCATAACTACCAAGTCCATGGTTTGAATCTTGGTCTAGATACTGTCTATGTGAATGAAGTCTGAGACATCTTAGGTTACTGGACAACTGTAAAGTGACCCCATACACTGTTAGGTGTTCGTGGGGGCACATTCAGGTGCACACTGAGGAGGATCTTACCATGCAGCCAATGCTGAAAGTATGGGCAACTGGACAAGGTAGAAAGAAAATGAAGCAAGAATGCCTGGATGCTGACAGCTAATTCATTATTCCTATAACAAAGCTGGTTGTTAAAACTTCCAGTTTATGGGGAAAAAGGCTACGCAAGTTTACTTTTTTAAATTTTACTAATTAAATTCAAGGCAAAAACGTGTTCGAACAAGACTTCCATGAAAAAAAAATACTCTCTCTACGCTGCCGTTCACCGCCGGGTGAATTAATAAATGTATGTCTCAAGACTTTAAATCCAAAGGACCGCCCTCAACACATCGTGTACAAAGGGTATTTTGTTTGAAACAAACACATTCATAGAAGGAGGGCACAAGTGGATTACCAAAATAAAACGGAGAATCCTGGGTGATCTCTTGGTTCAAATCTTCACCCTGTAATCGCGCGCATATACAATACTATGGCTATTCGCAAGAAAATAATGTGCTCACTCAATGATTGTAGTCTCCCATTTCTTGCAATAATCTTCCTACGCGCTGACTGCAATGTGCGATCGGCTTTCATTAACGTTCACAGTCGGCGTAATTCAATGCCACAGCAACTACACAGTTTTAACAAGTGTATTTTCTGTTTCACTACCAATGTTCACTAGGAATGACGTACACACAGACTATCAGCGGTACAAAAATTTTATAAAAATTAAAACAACGTTTCAGCCAAAGTTTTCTTAAAAAATCAAGTAAATAACAACACAAAGTAGACGACGGTCCAAAACTCACATATATCGAACCCATGACACACTAAATAAGGCCGGCGCTCGAGAGGTCTTTGAATGTGATGGAAAAGCCCCAGTACCATTGAGTGGCTTTTCCCTTTCTAGTTCTCTTTACTTCTTCTTGAAGAAAGGGTTTAATTTGGTTGTCAGCCACAAAAAATACAGACCATGGTCCCCTTTCAGTCAATCGCCTCTTTTGTGTACATCCGAATTCGGCCTCCCTTCCTTCCCTCCCCCACCCCTCGCACATATCGAACTAAGCGGTCTGATACGCATTCCGGCCAAGGTCGTACGCGTAAAATACATATACTTCAATTACCAAAAAAATCAAAGGGCGTGCGTTCGCCGTTTTGCGATAACCTAGCCGTACTCTTTTCAGACTGCGGACTGATTCTCACCCTCCATATCTCCCTGCGATGGATCCTGCTGCTCCTCCGCCATCTTCCTTTCCCGGTCCTGCAAGCGCAGCTTCCAATCACTTCCGGGTTACAAGGTCCTCGTGCGTTTCTTTAAGCCTTTTAACGCCAAACGCGCTAGCTCGTGCTGAGCTGGGCTGATCGAGGTTAGTGGAGTAAGATGTCTCAGCGGTTCCACCTTCCAGCCTGACATTCCACTTCGAAAATATCAACATGTCAGCAAATGGCTTTCTGATATGTCAGATTTAGCGCTTCTACGTTCAAGTACTTTTGTAAAGGAATTGAATAAAAAGGTGAGTTGACATAGATTCCCAAATTACAGGAGTAATACCCTTCTTAATAAACCATTTATTATAATACCCAGCGTACTGAAGAATTCAATTCATATTCTGAATAAAATACAATACTAATTCAAGTTCATGTAGTGCCATGTATATGTCGTAGAATTAAATTCTTACTTAGCCATCTTTGTCCATTTTCAAAAGTCCACATCACTCAAACTCTGCAAAAGTATATTCTTTTGCTACCCGAACAAAATGGTTTAAAGCGATGGCATGAATGGGCGTGCAATCCATGCTTAAGTAAACACGTATAGTAGGCTAGCATCAATTACACACATCTAAGAAAACATTCAACAGTGTAGATACTCGATTAGGTTATATACATAGTACTTTACATTGTATACACACTGTCCACTACCCCTTTTTCTGAACCCATTTCATGCACCGTAATCTATTAAGTAGTAACAGGTTAAACGAACTGAAATCTGGGTAAGAGGTTGGTTCTTTTTGACATACAGTCACACCAGGACAACCTGCCATAATTTAAATTACTCAGAGGAAACCCACATAATGTAGACAACCCAGTACATACATAGTGTACAAATACTACCAGCTGCACCACAATTCTTTAGAGAAAAGATGGCTAATCTGTAGTTCCATGATAATCCTAGGAGGCTAACGGTGACTATAACTATATGCTTTGAGACACCTTGAGGTGAGTGCTGGAGCCATAGAGGAACTAGGCCAAGATCTGAAAGGTTGCAGCTTCTGCTAGTTTTCATTCCAGTGTAAAACAAACATTTCACCGACTGTTTTTTGTAGGCTTAATCATTCTTCGTATTTTATTAAGCCTGAATGATAACCTTAAGAAAACTTTGCAATTGTGTTAAGCTTAACAGCATTTAATATACTTGAAAAAAATCAATTTCCCAATGGAAACAAAGTGCTTTCTGTCTAAAAATGATCAACTGCAGCTTTAAATAATAATCATAATTAAATCTGCCTCTGCATTAATACTATTACTACTAGCACTCAAAACTAATACTTTCTTTGAACTCTGCTGATAGCCATTATGTGTGTTCTTCAGTGTTTAGAGTGGCTAAAGTATACAAGTGCACATTCCATTATTTGTCTGACGCCTTTATTCAAGACCACTTGCAACACACAAGATGTAACAGATTATATACCCCACCCCAACGAGGCACAGGCATGTTAAGTGACTTGCTCAGGGTCACACAGTGTCAGTTATGGGATTTAAACCCACAACCTCAAGGATTAAATCTGAAGCCTTAACCACTATGCCAAACAAATTGCAGAATACTAAAATAAAAATACAAAATCTTTCATATTTTTCATAAACATATGAGACAAGTGAAAAGGCTGGGCAATAGTATGTGGGGAATTTTGTCCAGATAGCACTGCTAAGTGTAACAAAGAAAAATTCAATAAATTACTTACTTTTAACTATGAAATATCTAAATATTTTTCTTATCTTTTCTTTATCTTTCTTAGAGTTATTCTGAGTATGTGTCACAATTTCTGAGAACAGTAAAACAATATAATCTCAGATAAAACGGCACTAAAGAGTATGAGACAGTACTGTACTTATGGCCCTACTGGGTTGTTATTTACCAATATATTTTGCTTGTATATTAAAGATTTCCTAAAACAGATGATCATAAATTAAGAACGAATGGGCATTATGTTACCATAAACAAGACTGCGATGACAAATGAGAAGATTAAGTATTGCCCCCGATCCAAGTAATAAACACAAGGAACCACCAACAAGTTTGGAAAACTTCCTTCACTTCGAAGTTGCTGTGTTTATAGTTGCAGCCCTGCTCCAGAACTTTGTTTCTTTGCTGTGCAGTGAGGGAGTGTGAATTACTGGTAAACATTACCTTTATTTTCAAGCCAAAATGGAAGAATAGAACATGTTGAAAACAAATGTCCTTTATCAAGACACAAGAAAAATATCAAAATAAGTAAAACCCATAATGAAATGAATAAAGGCTGCACTGCACATTTAACAGTTCAATATCTATGTATTGTTGATGGTCTGTAATACTAACAAAAGTCAGTTTAAATATATGTAAAATCAAAACTTAACTTTACCCCTTATGGCTATCCACAAATGAATAGTGCCAGAAGTGCAATACTAATAAAAACACATTACACTCTTTAAAATTAATAAGCTTTATATACCAGAGCAATTTAAAAATCTTAGAAATCACTATTACATTTTTCCTTATAATCTCACAATTTTTTTTTTTTTTTTTTAAATCAAACCAACAGACACCAACCACTAAAAACAACAGAATTTCAACTAGTGAGATTTATGTAATTTTTTATTGTGTAACAGACATGACACAAATTCTAACAAGTTGACAAACGGCACACGTCAAGATGGCGTATTTCCATTTGAAGCTGTTACATAAGACTTTTAAACATGCTTACAGGAGAATAATTTAAAAGTAAACATTTAACTGCTTTAGGTGACAACGATGCTGCACTGGTCCCTTGGATGTGCGCTTGGGAGTGGAGGAATCTAAGAGCATGTCTTGGTCCAAGAAACTGAAGACACTGGATCAGGAAAGCCATTTTCACAGTAGCCGACCATTCACTTAATCCCTCTTCTTGTAACTTTCAAGATTGGAAAGTACCCAAGCAGCTGGTGCCAAGATTGAGACAGTGAATACCAACAATCCAATGGTTGACTCCTAAAAAGAAAAGAAAAAAAAAAATTTACAATCCAGACAACTTAATTCAGTACAGTTATCAATAACAAAAGCACCCAACGATGGGAACTAATCTACTTTTAAAATGTCAGCAAAGTCACCAAGGACAATTTCAGGTGGGACAAAGAGGAGGATTTACAACAAATAGGCAGTATAATGAATGATATGTTCATCACGGACTACCTGATTTTTCTTAATACGTGCATATACTAAAATTATTCACCGATATATTCTCTGAAAAAATAAATACTGCTTAAAATTGTTAAAATGATATCTCCAAACCCTGCTATGAAATCATCACATGAATTACTGAATATCTTGTAGTACTAGGGTGTTGTACCGTGTTAGCCATTATGAATGTAGAGAAAAGCCAAGCAAAATGACACCTTTTATTGGCTAACTAAAAAGATTACAATATGCAAGCTTTCGAGGCAACTCAGGCCCCTTCTTCAGGCAAGATGTAATACAGAAACTGAAGTTTCCTATGTTTATATACACACTCTAGGACAAGAAACAACATTAGTAAATATTTAAATGAGAAATTTTGAATGTAAAAAATTAATAGATTCATTCAGGCTAGGGTTAATTTAACAAGAGAGAAAAGAACAATGTATTGTCAAGATCTCTGGATAAGATAACTGTCCAACAAAGTCTTTTGAAGTTTGTAATGAGTTTTTTTCAAAACAATGTGGGTCTGTAGACAGGTTGTCTGTCATTCTGAGAGATGTAAACAATCCTCATATCTGGCCATAAAACTCTTGTCTTTATTCAATCCATGTTGTAAAGTATTACATTTTAGCATGAGTTTAACTTCCCATTCTTTTCTGTCTTGCTGTGTTTTGAAGTTGCCCATAAGCACTGTGACTTTAAAGTCCTTCTCACAGTGTCCATGGCTGTTGAAGTGGGCCGCCACAGGAACATCTGTGTGGCCATGTTTAATGTGGAACCTGTGTAAATTCATTCTCTGGCGGAGTGTTTGTCCAGTTTCTCCCACATAGAGTGCAGTGTTAATATCTTGATAATTCATAATGTTTTCATGTACACAAACCCTTTTGTAACAATACACTTAAAATATTATTTTGTCATTTGTATTACATGTCACAGCTCTATCTAAAAGGGCAGAAAATATTATGCTATGGCTAATTTTTACATATCATTACACACAAGATTCTATGTTGCCGGAGGCCTCAATGCTATGCTTGATATAATTTTGAAGGATTGCGGTGTTCAGTTTTACAGTTCATGTCTGTCCTGGGTTCGATTACCATATATGGACGCTGTCTGCTGCACATTCTCCCTATGTTAGTTTTATGAGCAGTACTCTTCCAGCTTCAACTTCTTACTGTACCGGTGAAGTACTGTTACGCTGTACCCACCTGAAGTGTCATTTGCAGAACCTGCCCCCCATCCCCCCTTGATAAAATGTCACTGGCCATGCAAATTTTCATGTGGAAATGTATTTGTATTGTGCCACTCTGCAGATCGCAGTTGCATGTGGGGACCTCACACCCAGAACCAGCCCCAAACGATCAAATGTCACTGAATCATGACACACAGATTTTAAATGGGTGCTGCTCTTTGGTCAAATGTCACTGAATCACGCCATGCCAACACTCTCAGTTTCGTGTGGGGATACCCTTCCATCGAATTTTACTATTCCACCCCACTGTTTCTCAGTATACCAGTTTTCAACTTGCATTCCAAAAATATGCTATTTTAGGACACTGTTTAAATGGTTTGGGCCATTTCCTGCCATGCACATAGGGCTGCCAGAAAAGGCATTGCCCTCAACACAGGAAGACGCTAGTATGAAAAACATGAATGTACTTAGTTTATTCCAGATGTGAAATGCAAGAAAAAGGCAACAACATTAAAAAAAAAAAAAAAAAAAAAAAACACACTAAACCTGTGTGGGGCAACTGCAGCAGAAGGCAAGAGATGTGTGAATTACAGTACAAAAGCTCCATTTTATTGTACAAAATGTATGGTTCTCTGTGTCTAGTTGTAAAATTGTTTCAAGGACTGGCATGAAAAATTATTTTGAAAGTAAAAGTTTGGATAAGTACATAATCTCAAAAATATGTACAGAGTTTCAAATAGTTTACTTGTTGCTTCAGAGTAATATATAAAGTGTGTATGTATGTATTTTTTTCTGTAAAAAATTAAATTGTAACTAACTGCAATACTTGTTTAGAAAGATTGTTTAGGTGCAAGAGACAAAATGTTTCCAAAAAGAGAGAAAATGTTTTGAAAAAGGGGAGACCTTGTGTCAAATAGTATAACTTTGCAATTCTATGAGATATGACAAACTTGGTACAATGATAGTTGACAGACTGGGGCACAAAAGAAAACTGATTTCAGGGTTGTGCATCATAAAATGTCTTGATTATGTATTGTAAAATGCAGTATTTTGGAGAGAAATTCCTAAAACGCATATTTTGTTTGTGTCTGTTTTTTTATTGATATTGGTATGAAACAAAAGGTTTTTATTAGAAGTGTTATATTCACCACTCTGAAGTCATTTGAAGCTCCTTTACTACATAAGCAGAATAACAGCCATTAATTTTGTAAAGTAATTTTTAAAAATGAAGGTACCATTAAACTGATTTTAAAATATAGTCAAGACAATACTATTTTTACGACTAGCAATAACTGCTTGAAAAGACTGATTTATAACTTATCATTCACATATGACTACAAAATACCATTATCAGCTGCCACAACTCCAGTGTTCCAATGGTGAACTATTTTAACTTATCAGTATTAAATCATATTTAAATGCTAATTGGCTATTACAGAAACATTTGTAATTGTGTTACATAGATGAAACCTGTTATTCTGTTCAAAAAAGCAAGTTGAATTCTGGGTTCAGAAATGGACAAAATGAAACCGCTTTCTCAAAGAATAATAATTCCATGCAACTGATTTCCAAGAAATTGAAGATTTCACACAAAAGTGGCTACTAATGTCTTGAGAGATAATGGTAAATTGGTTTTAACCTGGATAGAAAAAGAAGTAGAAGGCCCAGAAGCACAATTGCACAAGAGGATATTCGCATCAGAGTCTGTAGTTTAAGAAACTGATCCCTCCTGGACCTCAATCGGCTGCTTCCTTAACTACATACCATTTGATTACATTACAGTAATCCCTCGCTATATCGCGCTTCGCCTTTCGCGGCCTCACTCCATCGCGGATTTTATATGTAAGCATATTTAAATATATATCGCAGATTTTTTGGTGGTTCGCGGATTTCTGCGGACGATGGGTCTTTTAATTTCTGGTACATGCTTCCTCAGTTGGTTTGCCCAGTTGATTTCATACAAGGGACGCTATTGGCAGATGGCTGAGAAGCTACCCAACATACTTTTCTCTCTCTCTCTTGCTCTGACAGTCTCTGCTCCTGACGGAGGGGGTGTGAGCAGTGGGGCTGTTCGCACACCTAGATGATACGGACGCTCGTCTAAAAATGCTGAAAGATTATCTTCACATTGCTCTCTTCTGTGCAGCTGCTTCGTGAAGCGACATGCTGCACGGTGCTTCGCATACTTAAAAGCTCGAAGGGCACGTATTGATTTTTGATTGTTTGTTTTTATCTGTCTCTCTCTCTCTGACATTCTCTGCTCCTGACGGAGGGGGTGTGAGCTGCTGCCTTCATTGTAACTGCTTTGTGCCGCGGTGCTTCGCATACTTAAAAGCCAAACAGCCCTATTGATTTGTTTGCTTTTCTCTCTCTCTGACATTCTCTGCTCCTGACACGCACTCCTTTGAAGAGGAAGATATGTTTGCATTCTTTTAATTGTGAGACGGAACTGTCATCTCTGTCTTGTCATGGAGCAGTTTAAAATTTTGAAAAAGAGACAAATGTCTGTTTGCAGTGTTTGAATAAAGTTCCTGTCTCTTTACAACTTCCTGTGTTTCTGTGCAAATCTGTGACCCAAGCATGACAATATAAAAATAACCATATAAACATATGGTTTCTACTTCGCGGATTTTCACCTTTTGCGGGGGGTTCTGGAATGCAACCCCCGCGATCGAGGAGGGATTACTGTATATAAATTATAAATCCCATGGTGAAATTCAAAGAAATTCAAATATAGTACAGATTCATCTGAAACTGAATAGAAGATTCTGGGGAATGTGGCCTTAAAAGCAAAGTTTCAAAGAAAAAGTCTTAATAGAAACTGGAAAATAAAATCAAAAGGTTAACATGGGTAAAAGAACACAGACATTGGACGGAAGATAACAGGAAAAGTGTATTATGGCTAGTATCTTGGAGCCATCCATTTTCCATACCATTTTCTAAGCAGGCTTAACCCTGAGCAGGGTCGTGGGGGCCTGGAGCCTATCCTAGCAAGCATAGGGCACAAGGCAAGGACAATCCACTGGGCAGGACACCAGTCCATTGCAGGATACACACACACAGGACCAACTAGGTATCACCAATTAACCAAATCTGTATGTCTTTGGACTGTGCAGACACAGAGAGAACATGCAAACTCCACACAGGAAGGACTCAATTTGTGAACCCTGGCCTCCTTACCTTGAAAAAGCAACACTACCTTGGCACCATTGGGCTGCCCTTGAGAAAGCAGTGCTACTTTGGTACCATTGGGCTGCCCATCTTTTTACTGTTGCAGATAATTTTTCCCAATTTAGCTAAAATGGATAAAAGAGCATTTTGCAATGACCTTATTTAAATCCACCCTGTCCCAGGCAGAGTGGTGGCTCCAAGGCTAGGGGTCTGTGCCAGCAATCTGAAGGTTGCTGGTTCAAAACCCGTAACCGCCAGAAGTGACTCAACTCCACTGGGCCATTGAACAAGGCCCGTAACCTGAAAGTGCTTCATCTTGGGTATGACATTAACCTGCATCCAGTCTTGAAAGAAGGTCCTCCAACTTGCAGTGAAAACTTGAGGGTTGGTGACAGGATTGGCACTCCAGCCACTATAAAAAAAAAAGCCTCACACTCTTCCAGTCGTGGGTGCAGCAACATGTTGCAATCAACGCATGCTCCCAACCTCCTCCTCCTCCTATTTATATCTTTTTTATATACGTACATTGTTTGCCTAATGAAAAAGCAGCAACCTTTTAAAATTTTAACAGAATATACTGTATATGTTTAGTTTAACATCAACTTTTCTTTTTAAGCATTTTCTCTGCAAAGATTTAGTTTCCATAAGACAATAAAGTCTGTAGCATTAATACAATGATAAAAATCTCTTACTATCATGAAGTACGCCATTTTCAGTACACTGCTCAGCTGCCTGTATATTCTGAATTGCTGGCCATCATTACAAATGTGGGCACTTTTCTCTAACTTGTCCACTAGTTTTGTCAATCATTTTATAGAAAAAATGACCATCAGTGAAAACAGCTGCTCATTTGTACAACATTATAAAAGAAATTATTGCCTAATTTTATTTTCAGTGCCACATACAGAAAGCTGAAAGGTTAAGCAAATCCTGCCTTTAAAAATAAATAGAGCAACTACAAACAAAATACTTTTAGAGGCCATTACAAAATTTGCTACAGACTTTTTGGCAATAGTTCCTTCCCAAAAGAATGGGGCCAATGCATTATGTTCTAAAGAGCAGCACTACTGTAGACATCATGATGGCATGTGATATTTAGTGAACGTGTGGTGTCACAAAGAATGTAGGAAGTGGGAAAGCATAACAATAAATTATTATATTTGTTTATATTGTATTTAATTTCCATGTCAGAAAAACTTACTTATTCATGGTATAAACCAATGAAGCACAAAGACTTCCTGTGGTGTTTTGGCTCCCATTATATTGAAGGTTATGTGTTGAATAATTATTAAATTATGAAGTTGTTCACATATTGCTCATTCCATTTAAACCCTGTAGTTTTATTTATTGATTTTGTTTTTTGCTTGCACAAATCAAATAGCTCCTGAAGTTATTCTGTGTTGCCCACAATGCAGTAAATAGAGAGCTGCTAGCCTTATTGTGTGACCATATGTACTGTTATAGACATAAAACCTGAACTTTGGGCAACAAGGGTGGTAGTAAACAGCAATCATAGGCTACATGAATACTGCAGCTGAGATTTCTCGCTTTTCCATGTTTTCTTTGATTACATCAGTTTGCGATATCTAAATTCGGTATAAATCAGCATTCAAGAGTTCCAGTCAACTGAGGTTGAGTAGTTTATCAAATACTTGATTTTAATATAACAATGATTGGGAACTGTGTGATATTAATCTCTATTTTCACAATAGCATTGCGAAAATTAAAAGGAACCCATAAACTGAAACTGATAGTGAACAGACCTTTCAGTATAGGAAATCTCCGAAGCAGTGCTAATATTTACATTGCACCATCAGTGGAAACTGTAAATTTGAATCACTTTATCATGGAAATATCTATATCTACATATTACACTAAATCAATAAAATTATATACAATAATAGGCCTTGTGCATCAATAATACATAGGGGCAAAAACTCCCTCTACCACTAATGGTGTTTATGGTTAGCACAATGCATCAGTCATGACATTTTTATCGTGGGCTTACAACCTTCAAAGTATGACTTTATGTTCTGATCTCGTATAAACGTATGCATTCAAATTCTGAAAAAGATAGCTGTACCAGCAATCAATCAATCTTTATTTCAAATAAAAATTTTCACAAAGCACACCATCAACATGGTGCCTTATCTGGCATTGTATTTCTTTATCCAGAGATTGATTTTCCAACACCCCCCCAAAAAAGGGGTGGAGAAACAGCTATCACTATATAGCTTATTTATTAATAATACACTTCATGAAGTTAGAAATGAATCTCATACACAATCGTTCACCATTTCTGACTGATGAAGCAGAAAAGAGGATTTTGGGCTCTTTCAGCCATAGAAAATGAACACAATAGTGATGCTTTTAGGATGCTGTTCTGAAATAGTGTCTTCAGCATTAACTCTGAAGAGAATTTCTACACTTGTCCTCTATCACATCAATATTTTAAAAATAACTGACAGTGGCCACTAGTTTAGCAGGATGCAAGTGTTACAGGCAGTTTACCTATTTGGAAAAAAGTGTCTTATTTTCTCAGTCAAATCAGGTATTTAATTTTGATACCTCTTTCTGCTAGCTCAAAAGCTAACACTGCAACTTTTCAGTTAAAGATACACCCTTCATTCACTGGTCAAGAGTCCTACTTTCAGTTCAAAAGTGCAGTATTATAATGGAAATGTATTTCTTGTTACGATAAGTATTTGTTTAATATTATTTTACCAAAAATGCACATTTTGACCATTCAACTGGATAAATGACACATGGATTATGTAACACGAGTAATACAGTATTTGACCATTCGACTGGATAAATGACACATGGTTTATGCAACACAAGTAATGCAGTATTTTTTTTCTTGGACATTTTTCACATGATTTGCTCTTGTACAGAACTATTCACCCTTGGGTTCTATTATATCAAACTTTTTTTTCAATTCTACATTAAAGTATGAGATAAAAAAAATTCTCAGCCATCACTTTAGGAGAGAGTATTTCTTTAATGCTTTGTTCTTTAACATTATTAAAATATTTAATTTCCACTTAACACTCTCACAGTGGGTATTGTTTAAAAAGTAACATATGGAAAATGAAAAATTATCTCACAAGAATACATAAGATTGAGATGGGTACTTTTGTCCTAAAGAGAAATCTTGATGTTTGTGTGCTGTGTAAACCATTACACACAAAAGAGAAAGCCTATGAAATACTGAGCGAGTGCACAATAACAGGATTATTCACATCGAAAGCTGAATTGATCACACACAAGTGAAAAGATGATATATATGCAAATGTAAAAAATTTCAAAATTATCTAGAGGCCGTGCAAACTTTAAAACTTTCTCTCCTACATTAAAAAACATCTATGGTTGCGTTACAAACAACCTTTTAAATGTTTAATGTTTGGCTTTATAGATTGACCACAATGATTTTAATGTGGGAGACAATGGTCGCATTATCATGGGAAAGGTGCTATATAAATAAAACATTATCATCATCACGCTGTACACATAATCTCTACAGGGTCCTATAAACCCAAATTTTGAAATACAAACACATGTGAACTTAAGGAGCCAAGTGTCAGTGTATGTATGAGTGGGCTCTGTGGCAGACTGGCACCTTGTACACAATTATTTCCAGGCTAAATTGCTGCACCTCAGAACCCTGAAATGAACTAAGATTGTGCGAGAATGTATTTGCGAAGAAAGAAACATTTTGATAAAATTAATACTTGACTAGAACTTTCTGTTCCAAAACTTGGGTGATTCTTTATTTCTCTGATAACAACATTTGGGAAGTGCTGATTAAATCATACTTTAAATAAATGGACAAAATTGCCTGCAGTTTTTAGAATGAGTGAAACACAGGTTCACAAATCAAGCCTGATATTTTTTGTACGTAGATTAAGTTTGTGGGTTTATGCACAGTGAAGAACATGAAGCAATTCGTCTTTAACAAGAAGGCTAAACGGGAAAAGCAAGCCGATCACATCACGAATGGTACAGGTCCTTGAGCAGACTTAAAAGGGCATTTGGCTATTTTAGTAAAGTAATGGTGGCTCCTTGTCAAACGTTTTCTAACTAAAGTGATTTTACCGGGTTACATAAGGAAAAATTAAAGTAGATACATGATAAAGTGCCATTACCCTTTTCACCTCCTCTTCCTTCATTTTAATTTCCTCTTGGTGACAAATACAGTATCATCCATCTGTCTGGCAAAACAGCTTTAAGGTTTCACACGGGTTAACAACTATGCAAGTCTAAAACAAGGTGAAGTCCGACAGTAATCCATATTACGTACGTTTATCTGGAGGTCAGCACAGCAATTTTAAAAATACGAACATCCGCGGCAAATCTTAATGACCTTGGTTAAGAAAAAGATTAGCATTCTAAAAATTTTCAAACAAACATTACTTAAAAAAATACAGCACATCCGCCCAGTTGCAAACTTGCTGTTACGACTTGAATCGACTAAAAATATTAAATAGAAACGATTACGATAAACACAATATTCTATCACTATAGAAAATTGTGGTACTTATGTCAGGTTTTTAAAAAGCATCGATGGCTACAAATGAACGCGATTAGCATGTTTGGTTTTCACTCCCTGTTAAAATTTAACCTTGTACTGTCAAAGGCCTCAACCTGAACGTCCTACACCTCGCATCCTGCCTATGCGATATGGCGAGGAATTGGCGAAATGAGACTCACCACAGTTCCAATAGATTCTTTAGCCGGCTTGCTGTGAATGCTGGCCCGCTGAACAGCTCCCGTCCTCAGTACCGGGACTGACCGGGCTGAAAGAATTCCGCGGAGAAGAGCAGACATGGCGAAGCAGTGCAGTCCTTGACGAGAGAACTAACAGACTGTCTCGTTGGTGACGAAACAGTACCATGGAATGCTGGTATTTGCGGTCGCATATTTCTTCTTCCGGGTCACGGCAGATAAATACTTTTGGAAGAGTGACAGAACTCGAATTTTAAATAGTCATGTACGAGCTCCACAGACGTAATGAGAAATGGTCCCATATATAAAACAATTAGGGAGCAGGACTAGAAAGTAATACAAATAATCTGATACCCAAAACGTATCAAAATAAAACAGTACAAGACAAAGTTGTCCTGGAATGAAGAAAAACCAGTGGACCACACCGAGATAATGACGTACAGAGAAATGGACGGGGAAATTGCAGAGGATGACATTAAGTAGCATTCGTTGAAATGATGTAACGGATACAATCAAAGCAATAATCAACATAACATGAAAAACTCTCTGCTAAAAAAGGAAAAACACAATTAAACAGATCCAGTCAATACTAAGCAACTCATCTTAAAGAGGGCAACTTCTCAATACCATCTTTATCGTCTTATGTGCTTTTTTTCGTTACACAGGTCCGCAAAATTAAAAAAAAGAACCGTAATTGACAGCTAAGAAATCTTTGTGAAAAAATGTTACATGATGAAGAAAACTGATTATCATTTTTGAATTCAGCATCCAACGATATATATAAAAATCACATGAAATAAAAAAAGATTAAAGGGACTCTTGACATCTTGGGCTTATATTACAATTTATGCAAAAACAAAAAAATATTTTACAAGAATATTTTTTTGCTTCAATATTCATTTAACAGCTTTCCTTAATATGTCATGCAGTTTTTCCTGTTAAATGGAGACTGCAATAATTTTCAATTTCCATGCAGGAATATATAGCACATTCCAGACTGATGTTTCCCAGTAAAGTTTTTCTAGCTGTTATTCTAGACATTATCACACATAGATTTCAGGATATTTTATGTAGGGATAGTAATAAGGCCTACAAACTTAGATGGTAGCCATTATTATACTCATAATTATGTAAGAACTGAAGGTTTATGGTTATTCCTCCTACTATCTGATTATGATCCTTGCTGCAATATTAAAAATTACTACTAATAAATCTCTCTATTATAATAAAAAAATCCTGGGATGAGACGTGACTTTTTCAGAGAGACACTTTCACGTCCCGCGAGACAAGTCTTTGTGCCAAGCGATTTAACCATGCCCGGGGCCAGAAATAAAAGACAAAGAGTAGATGAAAAAGTAGAATGTCATAAAGAATTCAAAAACATTGGCGCGGTACATATGCAGAGCCGGTTAGAGATATTGAAAGTACTAAAATTCGAAAGTCTGAAAAAATTGATAGTAAAGATTGCATTAGTGCAAACAAAGGGAAATTATTACTCGGTGAAATAACGGAACAGTGAAAAGAGATCAAATATATTGTTCGGATTTAAACTTTAAGTCGGAAACTTGTAGATCGTCTAATTCGTGTTGCCATCAGGGAAAAGTACTGTTTCTTCCAAACGAAGAGGCGTACCCATGAGAATTAAAAGATTTGTTGTTTGGTGAAAGTGAAATCCACATACGCAAGCGGCAGAGACGCAAAGTGAAAGGGGAAGAAGTCCCCTAGTTATATAGAAATTAATCTCTTTTTTCAACAATAATGCATTTCTATTAAACAATCATAATAGTTATGTTATTATACCTGCTGCCTTTTTGAGAATTAACTGTAGGATAGTGATTAAATGATCTGATAATCAGTTCTGCCTAAGGCAGATAAAGGAGTAAAGACAGTTTTCTATAATCTGTACATTCAGAAATTGCTTTGACTTCACAATATTACTTCTTTGGAGATAATAGGTGGCTCACATTGGTGTGGAAATATGATGACTATAAAGGTTTTAATAGCAGGCATTTATGGAGGGTAATTTTAATGAGTTGGAGCATACATAATAACAATAATAATGGACCATGCACAAAAATCTAGGAAGCACACTGAAAATAGTTGATGAGTAAATGCCAATGGAGGCAAAGTACTGCCTGTCTTAGGTACACCTTGAACTAGAGGAGGAATGTGCAAGTGAAACTGGGAATATATTTGCGCAGTTCAATATACTCTGTGAAGTCCTTGTCATGCTATAAGACTTTTCCAATGATTTTTGAAAATTCTTTTATATAATCTTTGTGAGTTACTGGCAGTCTCAGCGTGCTCCTGTGACCATCAGTCGTGTTGTTTGACACTCCCACTGATTCAGTTCCACCAGTGTACAAGTGACTTTATTTTCTCTTATGTCATAACAGGGGTTTGTGTGTGTGAGAGCGAAGCAACCAATGAGTGGTCACCAGAAGTACAATACACACCAGACAGACAGGAAGCCCTGTCTGGGATCTTGGGAAACACCAAAGGGAGCTTTTGAGGGGCAGCATTTTCTACCCTCATCCCTTTGACGTGGAAGTGTTTGTAGAGTAAACTTGTAACATTCTGGAATTCCTCCCACATTCCTTTTTAAAAGAGGCATTTCCTCCTTAGTCCAAAAAGCTGGGAGTTGGGAGAAAATGAAAAGGTATTGGCTAACCTGAGATAGCGGAGGGGTAGGAGAAAGACGCTTTAGTGTTTTGTTGTGATTTAGATAGATAGATAGATAGATAGATAGATAGATAGATAGATAGATAGATAGATAGATAGATAGATAGATAGATACTTTATTAATCCCAATTGGAAATTCACATTCACATTCAATTTCTTCTGCAATTATGACAAATAAACATGTGACCTTCTTTATCTGAAACCTGGCCTTATCAGTTATGATTAGGGCCAGGGGTGCAAGAAGCATATTGTGATGGTGTAACTTCTGGTTTTGCTTCCACAGGAAGGCATGTTGCAAGAAAACACACTTTCTCATGATCTAAAATCTTCTTGATGTGAGATCAGCTGGTCCTACTGCAAGTCACATGTCTCATAAGTCCTTATAAGTGTCTGTTTCTCTGTTTTCTGATAGCAAATGGAAAAGCTGGCAAACCACCTGGGCAAACTGAAGGCTCAAAAAAGCTTACTAATGAAGCAAGGGTCTAAAACAGAAAACAGAACATAGATCATCAACACCAAATTGCTAACAAAAATAAACAACCAAAGGAAACCTAGAAGTTATATTAAGGACTTTTGGACTAGTCAGACACTAAGCACTACTAGTAGGTAATTTAATATGTAAACTATAAAGTTTTCAGTTTAAAAAAAAATAGAACATCTCCGACTGTTCATTACAAGCCATGTATGATTGCTGATGACCATCAGGAGTGTGTTTAAGATGGGCCAATAGAAGATACATTATGTGTGATAAACCCCCAATCTGTGGCCACTTTGGTGTTTCTTATAAAGGAATACAGATGGAAATTATTATGGGGGTTATCCATCCAGTCATTCCTTTGTTTCGTGCATGGGTCTGTATTCAGATGTCTCACCAAAGGGTATGAAAATGCCATATCATATGATTTTCATTCTGAGTATGGTCATGAGAAAATGAGATTTAAATTCATGATCATGTACTGTAATTAAGATGTCAGTGCTGAAAGGCATTTTAAAGGCCAGCTCAAATCTATCACAGAAAGTATAACCAAAAAACGCTTTGGAAGTGAAGCCCAGTGGTTAACGTATTTGATTGCTTGCCACAAGATTACTGCCTGAATCAGCGCCTTGGACTCATAGGTAACAATGTGTGAACTATAGTATTTGTGAACTATAGTAGGAAGGTGTCATATAAAACATTTTCTTTTCTGTTAGTATGATGTAATGCTGTTATTTTGAGATTATTTATGCTTATGCCATGAAATCATCACATTAGTTTTTGCTATGAAAATGTTGCAGTCCTGGGAGTGTTGTTTATGCAAAAATATTGTGGTTAGAAAATTATAAATAAAGTGTGATAATGAGTGAAAATATCTGGTGTAAAGAGCTGTGTCGCTGTCAAGTGATCTGCAGAGGAATTAGTGCCACCAAACTACTACTTAATGGTGAATATTCATCAAGAATTTAGAGACAGAGAGTGCTGCACAGCATATTTGCATTACAGTGTGATAAGCCAAGGAACAATAGGGAAAGGTACACAGTAATAATAATTCTTTGCATTTATATAGCGCTTTTCTCACTACTCAAAGCGCTCAGCAATTGCGGGTTAAGGGCCCAACAGAGCAGAGTCCCCTTTTGGCATTTACGGGATTCGAACCGGCAACCTTATGATTACCAGTGCAGATCCCTAGCCTCAGAGCCACCACTCTGTCTGCATAACAACAGAAATGATAACCAACAATTTTTTTGGTGAAATTCTTCGTTTCTATATGTGCTTTTACCATTGTATTTTAACAAAACACTGAAAGGAAGGGGCTAGTTATACTGATTTGCATATTCAAATGGGTGAAATTCTGGGTGGAGTCAGGGTGGGGCTGTAGGCACGTGCATGTGCATTAAAATTCACATTGATTGTAATTTATAAAGAGGATGTGTGTGGAACTTTGCTTATGCACAGTTTTATGGATCTGAATTTTTTTGTGCGTATGTCATGTTTTAGTGTGAATTCTTTGTACGCCTTTATACATGAGGCCGCATGAGTTTAATGGGAAAAATATTGTTACAGTTGATGGGTTTGTGTGATATAAAGCTCCAACTTGTGATGTTTCACCATCCCAATTCAATGTGTTCACATGAATTTCCAGTTAGAATTTTGGTAGAAATAGAAGGTTGCTTTAGGCTATTTACTTGTTCAAAAATTAAAGATAAACTGTGTTTTCTTTCAGGTAACTAAAGAGCAAATTAAACATATTACATATGTACTGTATTGTCTTTCTTCAACTGCAATTCAACTACAAAAGTGCCATTTCTGGCAAACCAGGTTATATATTTTTATTGTATGCAATTGAATGAAGTGAAAGTCCAGTCACAGCTCAGAGAAGTTAGGCAGTTTCATTTTTTCCAAATTTTCTGCCTAAGCACTCCTGCTTTGTAGGACATTTAGGGAAAATTTCAATCTCAGAAAAAAAATTACTGTCGGTCAGCATAAACTCCTAGCACTCACTTTCTGACTGGACTGGATTCATATAGGTTTGAGAATTATCCTTAGTTATTAAAAATAAAAATGTGTTGCTTCATATAAAAGATTAAACAACAAAGAACTTCCTGATTCAGATGCTTTAACACTTTTCTCATGATAAGTGGTCATTGAATGAGGTTCTCCAGCTACATGTCTGTTTAGGTGGACTTGTGAAGCAGCAGATCTAACATTGCAAAGTCATGACAGACACTTTTTATTGTACTATTTGCAAAAACAACATTTCTGCACTCAAGTTCTATTTTTCGGACTTTTAAGTTATTATTTTAGTAGTTTATTTTAGTAGTATTTATTTTTATTTTTAAAATTACATACATATTTTAAAGATACTTTTAATGTCATTTTTGTAAATCTCTTTAGGCCATATTCAGTGTATGAAATGTACAAGATGAAAAATGATGATAATGAGAATTATAATTGTTGTTTTCATTAGCTAATTGCAGAAAACTTGTAAAAGTACTTTTTTGTGTTTATTTTATTTTTAAAACACGAAGAATTAGAGTGATATTAGTTTGAGATCAGCAAGGATTAAAGGCAAAAAAGGCCAGTGAGGATATACAAGCAAGATGCATAAAGAGTTTACTAACCTTGCAGTGCTTTGTTTTGACAAATTCTATGTTTTTCTTCCTTTTTCTTATCATGTTCCCAGCGTTATAATACAAAGATCTCTTTCGTATGTTAACATTCTCCTTCGTATGACAAGAGTCACAAGAGAAAAACTGCTATGTGTCTAAAATTTGATATCGGCCTATTCATTTTTCATATCTGCTTTTGCATTTTAGGGTGGTGGAGAAAGTTTCGGGTCATTTGGAAAAAAAATTATGTGCAATAGAATGATATATATTATCAAGGTTGAGAAAATGTAGCCATTTGTTTCCTTTGCCTTGGTGTGTATGTAAAGAAGGTATCACGTAAGTACTTAGCCAATTTCAATAACACACTTCCTTTAATTGCATTCACATTTCACTCTTTTTATTGTGTTTTCCTTTACATAATAAGCATTTTTACTTACATCTATCAGTTTGCTTTTAAAGTTATGCTCATGGAAAGTGCTTCTGTTTCTTGACAATGGGATAGACAAATATTATTGTAAATATTTAAGCTGGTTGTATTCATTTTTGAACTTAGCAATGACAGATTGTTCTTGTTGCTGTAAACCATAGTCCCATTTCTCTGAACGTTGACTTAAGTGCCAACAACCATTCAATGCAAAAAGTCATAAAATGTAAAACTCAAAAAGTATTCGCCTTCACTTGAAGGAATCCAGGACTTTTCAGGAGGTTATCATTCCATGAAACGTCCTCCTCAGCTACTGCTCATTGGTGATATGCAGTCCAGGAAGAGGCTTCTGCCCTAAAGGCGCAATCTCTTGAAGAATTATGGCCTCCTTTATATTCATCTCTGCTTTGGAACGTTCAGGTTTTACCCTGGAAAAGTTAAAGACATAACCATATTACTCACATATTCATGTGCAATACAGCAGATAAAAAATAATCCTTTGACATAGCAATATGTTGTTTGCTGTGCTTATGCTGTTATGTTTTTTTACAGAGGCACAGATCTTGAAGATAATGATTATCTGACATTTATTTGTACTCTTTGCATTTTATGGTTTTCCTGCCAGTTAAAGTACTTGTGTATAAGACAAGGGCCATGTCACGTAACAATCTCACATATATCTTTTGGTCCTCCCATGCCACTGATTGGAACAGGTGTGTCACAGCCTAAGGTTATCTTGTAAAGGCCCATATGGGTAAACAGGTGCAATAGTTCAAGGTTTTATATGATCAAAGCACTTCTGAAGCAAGTTTACCACTGCTGCTTCATAATGTCAAGAACTATTAGTGATGAAAAGAGTTAGGATACATTGGGGCGCTGTGTTGACAAAGCTTCAATATATTATTGAGGCTACGGTGGGGATCAAATGGCTGGTCTATGCCAAAGCACATTTACTACTTTAACATCATCTCAGAATTTTTGTAGTTTTGTGAGGACCTCCATAGTTCACATGGACCTGTAGTTAGAACTTTGGAGACAAATGCGGTCACTGCTGATATGCTGCTCGATAAGCATAAAAACAACTAAAGACCAGGGGTTAGATTTCTATAAATTTCATACACACAAAACAAGGCTTGAAATGTGTCCATGCACCTATCCATGCAAAAGTTGGCATTAATAAAGGAAAACTTAACTGGGTAACTTGCAACTCTGTACCATCCATATTCAACATTTCAGAGAAACTGGGAAGTGATGAAACCCTTGATCAATTACAGAAATGCAGCCAAACCAGCTATTACTTTGAGGAAATGTTGTGTTGATCAGACAACTTGCTGAAGGTGCTGTTTGTGATGTCTGGCTTGTTGGAAAGGTAACTGGCTAAACCTTTATTTTTTCATGTCACCTATACTAGTCACTGTAACAGCAATCATGTCATTAAGTATGGAGATAATGGCTACCCACTGAGACTGAGACTTTACACCTTTTCCAGGCCCCCAGAGTGCAGAGTAAAGGTGCTTCAATGCAGTGTGAATAGCGCTGTAGGACTCCTCATATGCAACTGGCTGTGGTTGGGGGCCTTCTCTACCAGTCAATTAGGGTCTGCAGCATTGTGATTGCATATGTATGAGGTTGATTAGCATAGTTCATGTATGTTTTATCCAGGGTAGTAACCAGGTGGGGAATAAAGGCATGTTCACGTACACACATTTACAAGAGGATTTTGATTTATAATGGGTATATTGCATAAAAATGTACATGTGCCAAATTTATAAAACTTTTTTTTTGATGTACGCTGTGGCACGCGGCTGGGGGTGGCACCCAGCCGGGACGCCCAGGAAGACAGGAGGAGGGCTCATGCCTCCTCCGGACCACGAGGGGGCGACCGCCCTGGTTCCTTTGGGGGCCACTAGTACAGAGCTGGGAAGCTCAACCCTGTAGGGGCCCGTGGTCACCACCAGGGGGCGCCCCAGTGCCTAGAAAGCCCTGGACCTCAGCACTTCCGCCACACCCGGGGAAGAAGACTGGGGACACCTGGAGGGCTTCCGGGAGCACAGCCGGCATTTCCGGCACACAGGGGAGTGTCTGCGGAGGAGTATTGGGATGCACCTGGAGCCCATCCGGGCGTGTATAAAAGGGGCCACCTCCCTGCAAACGATGACTGGAGTCGGGTGGAAGTGGACAAGAGTTGTGTTGGAGAGGATTGGAGGTGGCCTGAAGGAAAGAGGCACTGGAAAGAGAGGCCTGGACTTTGGGGGATTGGTGCAGGAGGCACTGGGTTTGTGCAACAATGAACCTTGTAAATATGTATAATAAACGTGTGTTGGGTGAAAATACGATGCCCGTCTGTCTGTGTCCAGGCTGCTTCTCACAATGCATTTTCCTGTTTTATTTGCTGTGTGCAAATTTTCATCCTTGAATCCATACAAAGGATTTGTTGCTAAAATAAAAAGTAATGAAACTGTATTAAGTGTATGCATTACTACAGTATATATATATATATATATATATATATATATATATATATATATATACACAGTATATTAATAAAACAAATAAAACAAGGTAGACAAGTTATTATTATAATTTTACTCATATTTTGAATCAGAGATCTGCTTTATGTCACAACTTGGCAAATTTGGGTGGCAACAGTATCTCCTAGTCATGGCTTATTCAGGGTTTTTTTGGAGTCCTTAGCAATATACCTATTTTTGGCCCCCATCCCTCATAACCCTTCGTGTCTTTGTAGGTTTGGGGTCCCTAAGCAATCGCTCATCTTGTTTTTGCCAGGAAAAACCCCATGCTCTAAATTATCCCACTAGAAGCTGTCCATTGGAAGAGGGTTCATGTGAAATTCCCACTGGAAATTTTATATTTAGAAGTGAGTAGGAGTGCATTAGTAGTACTTTGCTGGAGGGCAGGTCGGGCAGCTCCATTCCGTCAATTAGTTAGAACAAAAAGTTCTTTATTTAGGCTTAAATGGGCTCAAATGCACAACTTCCATTTCTCTGTTTTAGCTTTATAGCACCAAATTTGATCATCTCTAATTTATACTGTATTTAATTTTAATAAAGCCAATTTTTGGAGGGTTTCCTCTCTTATAACAGACTCATGTGTTAGGTTTTAAAACTATATTTACAATATATCTGGAAAAAAAATTCAGTTAAACATTGCTGGTTAAGTTAAAAAAAGCCTATTAAGATTTCTGTTAGTTAGTACAGTGGTTAGAAGATCCAGGATTCTACTCCAGGTCTCTGCCTGTGTGTGGTTTGCACATTCTCCTCATGTCTCCATTTTTTTCTCCCACATCCAAGAGGCATGTCTGTCAGCCTAACTGATTGCCTTAAAAAGGCTCTGTGTGGAAGTGTGCAGTGGACTGACCTTCTGTCCATGGATGGCACTTGCCTTGTGTCTGATTTTTCCAGGATATGCTTCAGCCCCTGTGGCAAGCGGCTGGGGGTGGTACCCAGCTGGGACGCCCAGAAGGATCGGAGAAGGGCTTACGCCTCCCCCAGACCACGAGGGGGCGACCACCCTGGTGGCTTTGGGGACCATGGGAACTGAGCTTGAAAGTTCAACCCTATAGGGGCCCGTGGTCACCGCCAGGGGACGCCCCAATGCCTGAGGAGCACTGGCCCTCAGCACTTCAGCCACACCTGGAAGTGCTGGGGGGAAGAAGACCAGGGACACCCGGAGTGCTTCCGGGTGCGCAGCCGGTACTAGGGAATGCCGGCGGAAGCTAATCGGGAGGCACCTGGAGCACATCCGGGTGTGTATAAAAAGGGCCGCCTCCCTCCATTCGAGGGCTGGAGTCGGGTGGAAGAAGGATGGAAGTCAGAGGAGAGGAGTGGAGGCGGTCAGAAGAGTACAGGCATTGTGAAAGACCAGGACTTTGGGGTGATTGGTGCTGCGGTACTAGGTTGTGTGTGTTTCACCTGTGTAAATAGTTGTAAATAAACGTGTGTGGTGCTTTAAAGTCATGTCTACTTGTCTGTCTCCAGGCTGTTTCCCACACACCCCAGACTCGATATTGAGTTAAGTGGGGCTGAGAATATTATGTATGAAACTTAAATTTAAGTAAGGATGAGTAGACCATTGATAACAACTGAATAGTGAAATATACTCAGACTGTATTGACACACTATATTTAAAAATATATTGATACACTTTGAAAAATATATATTTCATTGTACTAACATTGTAATAATTTTAAATATATTACAGTATTTTAAGACATCATAATATACTTCAAGAAATATATTTAAATATATTTGTTTTTAAAGCGAAATTTAAAATTTAATATAATTTCTGTGTTGGTATGTAAAACAAGTAGTTTGAACAAGGAGTTGTGCTAAGTATGAAAAACACTTCCAGTTTAGCAGCAGCCATGTCTAGTTAAGGAAGACAAAGCTCTATTCTCAAACATCCAATAAAAAACAACCATTCTCAGAAAGAAAAATGAGTGAATTTGCTGACTTTTTAATAGATTTGCAACTCATATTGTAGATTTATTTTACCTCATTTCCACATCCTCAATGGTATCTGGCAGTGGGATATTTAAGGTTTCAGGCAAGAATATAGCAATGATCCCAGAAATGATTGGCGAGCCACCATAGATGACCATAGGAAGAACAGGGATGTAGTCCCCCAGTAGAAGGACAAGGGGGGCAGTCATTGCCCCCAGGCGAGCCATCATAGACACTATTCCCATTCCTGACTGTCTGAAATTGAAGAGTAATGAAAGGATCATGTGCTTTGTAAGAAACACATCAAATAAAAGAGTATGAATCATAAAAAGGACATTCCAAGCAGGTAAAATAAAGATCTCTCTGCCTTGTTACTATATCAAGCCCATTATTACTTTATTGTAGGGGAGAAAGAAAAAGTACAATGAACATTTAAGAAAAAGACACAGCATTGCAGTTTAGCTACATAATTGGTGTTAACTTTGGATAACAATAAATACAGTGCATCTGGAAAGTGTTCACAGCGCATCACTTTTTCTACATTTTGTTATGTTACAGCCTTATTCCAAAATGGATTAAATTCATTTTTTTCCTCAGAATTCTACACACAACACCCCATAATGACAACGTGAAAAAAGTTTACTTGAGGTTTTTGCAAATTAATTAAAAATAAAAAAACTGAGAAATCACATGTACATAAGTATTCACAGCTATTGCTCAATACTTTGTCGATGCACCTTTGGCAGCAATTACAGCCTCAAGTCTTTTTGAATATGATGCCACAAGCTTGGCACACCTATCCTTGGCCAGTTTCGCCCATTCCTCTTTGCAGCACCTGTCAAGCTCCATCAGGTTGGATGGGAAGCGTCGGTGCACAGCCATTTTAAGATCTCTCCAGAGATGTTCAATCGGATTCAAGTCTGGGCTCTGGCTGGGCCACTCAAGGACATTCACAGAGTTGTCCTGAAGCCACTCCTTTGATATCTTGGGTGTGTGCTTAGGGTCGTTGTCCTGCTGAAAGATGAACCGTCGCCCCAGTCTCAAGAGTGCTCTGGACCAGGTTTTCATCCAGAATGTCTCTGTACATTGCTGCAGTCATCTTTCCCTTTGTCCTGACTAGTCTCCCAGTCCCTACCACTGAAAAACATCCCCACAGCATGATGCTTGCCACCACCATGCTTCACTGTAGGGATGGTATTGGCCTGGTGATGAGCAGTGCCTGGTTTCCTCCAAACGTGACGCCTGGCATTCACACCAAAGAGTTCAATCTTTGTCTCATCAGACCAGAGAATTTTCTTTCTGAGAGTCTGAGAGTCCTTCAGGTGCCTTTTGGCAAACTCCTGGTGGGCTGCCATGTGCCTTTTACTAAGGAGTGGCTTCCATCTGGCCCCTCTACCGTACAGGCCTGATTGGTGGATTGCTGCAGAGATGGTTGTCCTTCTGGAAGGTTCTCCTCTCTCCACAGAGGACCTCTGGAGCTCTGACAGAGTGACCATCGGGTTCTCGGTCACCTCCCTGACTAAGGCCCTTCTCCCCCGATCGCTCAGTTTAGATGGTCGGCCAGCTCTAGGAAGAGTCCTGGTGGTTTCGAACTTCTTCCACTTATGGATGATGGAGGCCACTGTGCTCATTGGGACCTTCAATGCAGCAGAAATTTTTCTGTAACCTTCCCCAGATTTGTGCCTTGAGACAATCCTGTCTCGGAGGTCTACAGACAATTCCTTTGATTTCATGCTTGGTTTGTGCTCTGACATGAACTGTCAACTGTGGGACCTTATATAGACAGGTGTGTGCCTTTCCAAATCATGTCCAATCAACTGAGTTTGCCACATGTGGACTCCAATTAAGCTGCAGAAACATCTCAAGGATGATCAGAGGAAACAGGATGCACCTGAGCTTAATTTTGAGCTTCATGGCAAAGACTGTGAATACTTATGTACATGTGCTTTCTCAATTTTTTTATTTTTAATAAATTTGCAAAAACCTCAACTAAACTTTTTTCACATTGTCATTATGGGGTGTTGTGTGTAGAATTCTGAGGAAAAAATTAATCTAATCCATTTTGGAATAAGGCTGTAATATAACAAAATGTGGAAAAAGTGATGCGCTGTGAATACTTTCCGGATACACTGTAGATTTCTGGTTTTGTCTGTCACAAAATGCATCACTGTTTGCCCTTTTGATTGGGTACTTCTTGTCTTATTGTTTATAGAGTACATTAGGATGCCTCCTGAACCATATGGCATAAACCTTCTAAACCATTTTAAGTCAGTAGGTTGGGCCTAACAATAATGTATCCGGCACTGTAACAAAGCACTGTAAGGAAAAATACAAAAGGAACTTGATCGAAATATTATAAACTTTATATATATTAAATAAAAGGGATTTTTCATGTTACCGAACAACTGTTGGATACAATTCCCCGGAGTAGAGATAGCAGCAACTGAAAGATGATGCCAAGCAGCCTTTCCCCAGAACAGCTAGAGAGGTCCTTACTTTTTGCAAATCTGTGGAAGAAAAAAGATGAGATGAGAATTTTTTTATAATATCTTTGCCAGATGCAAAGCCTTCATACAGAAACTAACTACAGTCATATTATATTCTCATGTATGAGTGTTGTGAATCACCTGGTAGGGAGCAACTGTTAAAAGAAAAGCAGAGCGAGAGAAAAAGACCAGGATACAGCAGAGTCATATTCAAAAAACAGCCAGGGGTAAGAAAAACAAAAATGCAATCAAAAACAAATATCCATATCAATGTCAATGTCTAGAGTAACATGGAAATGATCCTAATAGTAAGAGTCTTCTTGGAAGCGTCTTTTACCTTCTTCTACACTAACGAAAGTTGTAATAAAGAAATGAATTCAAAAGTTTCAATACTAGAAGCCATGAACCACCATCTTGTATAAGTGCACTGATTTTGTGTTTTTGTTCACCATGGGCACATTTATGTATGTAAAGATTCTAAAGGTTATTTTACTATGATTGTGTAGGCAGCAGTGTGGATTAAAGATTTTCATTGTCACTGTGCTCAATGTATTTAATAAGCCTGCTTAGGAAATGTTATTATTTTATATACTGAATACAAAATATGTATTTTTACTTCAGCTTCTTTTTTCTTTTTTGTTATTCGCTGCTTGTCTGTGTTTTCATTTTTGTGCTGTATAATTCCATGAAAAAACATTTCTTGAGCTCTACTAGAAGGAAGCCAGAGAAAGTTGTTTGTTTGTAGAGATTTGTAGAAAAGACATGGTAATGCTCCCATTTAGACATGGATTGGTTTATTGTACTAAAACAATATTATCTTAAAGTTCTAAAAAGTATTACTACACACTTGCATTCTGAGACCTCAGAACTTCTTGACCCTGGGCACCCTTGAGCACCAGCTGACTTAGTGAATTACTGCTCTCCATAACCTTCTACACTCCAAACTGCTGCACACATTGACAGCATCTGGAAAAGACTATAGCTGGAGCATGGACAGCACCTAAGCTAAATGTTGTGTTCATCTCTGTTGACTTTTATTGTAGGTCTCTTGTTATTCAGCCAGACTGAATAAGAATCTTTACCTGGCCAGGAGGCCAGCACATTGAAAGGTCCAGGGGAAATGAGCACTTTTCAATATTTTCTCCCCAATACACTAGATGGCAGCAACCATGGGTGGGGATTCCTGTGGAGCAGCCCTGTTGGGTGCAGTGGGGGCCACCAAGGGGAGCTACCTGGATCCATAATTCCTATTGTCGAGGACTTCCATTTGATCTGGAAGTGCTTCCAATGAGTTAAGCTCTAACACTGGAATACTTCCAAGTCATAGGTAAAAGAAGATGCTCAACCTCAGACAGGAGAGTCAGAGTCAAGTAGAAGAGGGAGAAGCTTGCCTTGAGGAGTGAAAGGAAGAGAAAAAGAAATACTGTAGTGATTCGAGAAGCCTTTGTATGGTATTAGGTGTTAATAAACCTTTTATCATACTGGGCTTGTGTCGTGGTGGGTATGTCAGGGGTATGGGGTGCTGCAATGCCCCGTAGTGAACTCACCTGACAGAACCTTACTGTGAATTTGTGTGCCGAAAGATTCTTTTACAGAAGCTAAGTATACATGTATTATTTGTGTCATGATTGATTTGTGTTGTTGTGGTTATTTTTTCACCTCAGTGGCTTTATGATGGCACTGTAAAGAAAAAACACTCCACAGTGCAATTCTCAGCACTGAATTTGGTCCTTCTGTAGGAGCTAACATGTCCTGCTTGACACCGTTTCTTCTCTGGTGTTGTGATGTGAGATTTTACATATAACTTGATAAATATTTTGTATGTCTTTATTTGTAATTTAGGCAAATCAATGTAATTTACTATTTAGCCCCCCCCCCCCTTACGACTGAGCCTTTTTGAATTTTAAGACAGAGTTGGGAGAGGATGTGCTTTAAACCAGTTTGGCAAGTGTTTCTCTGCTAAAGTCTTTCAACCCCCGCAAGAAAGACTTAAAGATATATGGTCTTGGGGGTGGCAGGTTTTAAGATGTTGTATTCCCCGATTGGTCTGAGGTATGGCTGTTTGGAATTGGCTTGGATCAGAAGCATTTAAGTACCATGATGTCCTATTGGCTCTAGGGGTTGGACAGAACATCTATAAATGTATGTGTTTAACCTCACAATCTCTCTCTCTTACCAACCAACATATGATGAAGAAGTATCTCTCTCTTGCTAACCTGTGATGATGTAGAAGTATCTCTCTCTTACTAACCAACATCTGAAAGAAGCATCTCTTGCTAACCTGTGATGATGAAGACAACACAATGAAGAGCACAGCTCAGCGGCCATATTGAACAGACATGTGGCAGAAAGCTGAGCACCAATGATGCCTTAACTAGAGACATTTAAGTAACTACAAGTCTGTGTGCCGCCTGAACTACATATCACTATTTAATCAGGTTGTATGGTTGCCAATATTCAAATGTACTTTACATATGGTTATTATTTATGAATATTATCAGTAATACATTATTTTATGTGTAACTTAACTTTTGCTTGTCTTTTTACTACATCTAATTGCCTGAGGTTAAAGATATAGAAGGGAAGGTGGGGATAAGTTATATACAATAATACCTTATAAACAGTGGTAAGTCTGTGAGATTAGGCATTCTAAGGCTACATATTAATAATACAATAGGGGAAAGTAGAGCAATATATATTACTCTACCAAGACAAAACATCTGGCAATATTGTTTATTTAAAATAGTTTGTAAATTAGTGTTTTTGTTTTATGGCGACACCATTTTTAAATTTCATGAAGTGATCGTTTTCTCCTGTGTCATGTATGACATAATCAGGCTATAAAAGGTGGCAATGCTCTTTGTCCATATCCTAGTATTAGGATAGTGACAATACTCTTTACCTCAAGATTCTTTTGGAATCTTTTGAATTGATTCTTTCTTTGACCATACATTTTGTTTTTTCAACTCCTTATTTGGTTTTGTGTTTTTATTTTGGTATTTACTTTTTCAGTCCTACCCAGCCAACTGTCCTTATAATCAGACTTATCTTTACTTAATAACCCTTTATTTCTTAAATAATTCTTTATTTAAGGACATTACTTCTCTATAATCTATATATCTGTCTTATGTAAGTGTGCTTTATTTATTGTTGTATTTTGTTTATTCATTATTATATATAATTTTGATTAGGTTTTCTTTGCTTATAACTATTTCTTTGATGCCTTGTAAAGCACTGTGAGCTATGTACATCCTATGTATGAAAATGTACTATAAAAAATGTTGTTGTTTGTTCTTTTGATCTTTCATTGCAGACCTTGCCTTGTTTTTTGACCATTCTTTTGCACTTTCTCCTTGTGTCGTCTCCTGGTATACTTTTCTGGATATTCTGCCTGTTTCCACATACAGGCTGTAGAATGTGTAGTTTTACTGTTCATTTTTTATTATTATGACAGCAATGTCTTAGGAGCCATGTTGTTTTTTTGTTGCTGTTGTGCCAAGTGAAAAACAGAGGTTGTCCTGAAAAGCACCAAAAAGAAACTATGGACCAGCAGAAGAAGGTTGAGTGCAAAAGGCACAAGTGTATGTTAAAAAACAGTAGGGGTTGTTACCAAAAGTAAAAAATGCTTAGAAAATAAAGCTAAAATTTGTTCTTTTCATCAAGTGTTTGAAATTCCAAGGGGGACAATTCTAACGGTCTCCATTACATTTTCTGTATATCAATGTGCTTTTGAACATGCAAGTGGAACCCCCTCCCAACCCTTATTCATCTTGAACAACTAGGAGTAGCACCAGTTCCTTTTTTTCCACTTCAGACTAAAATAGATGAAAGCCACGGTGAAAAAAAAACAACCCCTAAGCCAAAAAATGTTACAAAGAAGTGATTGTGAGAGTAGTGTGCTACGCTTTATATACATGATGAATGACATCACATATCATGTGATGTGGGTCATGTGACTGACATCTATCATAGCAACCATACGAAATATGGCATCAAGCAAAACAAACAAAATGGTGATGTGAAAATTGAATACAATTAAAAAACACCTCTGACACATGTCTAGGATTAGGGTTACGAGCAATGCTGCCTCATGTGACCAATGCTCAGTATTCAAGTCCCACACTAAAGCTGTTATCTGTTTGCAATTCTCCCTGTGTCTGTGTGGGTTTCCTTTCACAATCTGAAGATTCTGGCCGCATTGTTGTTAACAGCAGAATCCTGTTGCAATCACCAAGTATCGGATATGTCATACTTAAAGTCATCAGACCTATGCTACTTAATATGAACAAAGCCATCTAATTATTTAGAGACACAAATCTGTGTCAAGATACTAATGCCATTGTCATTGGGTAATTTAGACGAAACAGCCATGTCGCCTTTGATAACCCTACCATTTGGCTGTAGGTAAGAGAATAGGCAAAAGGTGGTAAAATCAGACAGACTAGGAAATAAAAATTGTTAGAAATGGAGTGGCTAGAATAGTTGTCAAATAGGTAAAAATCAAAAGTCTGAAAAAACCAAAGGTCAAAATCACAAAATGTTATCCAAAAAAATCAAAGGTAGTAATACTCAGTGCCTGGTTTGGTTTCCTTTAATTAACTCATGTAAATGCAAAAAATTCTGGAGGTTGTTTCTTCAGTCCAGTATAAGGAAACCAGGATCTGTGTGCCACCATCTTTTATTCTTGAGTCACGATGACACAAGCTGCCACATGACCCATGTACTGTATCATGTGTGTGGAAGAATAATTTTAGGGTAACATAGCATTCATTTTTAAAAAATAGCATAAAGAGTTAATAAATGTCGGAAACCTGTTCAGGCACATCAGGAAGCCAAATACAGTTGAAAAACAAAATGTGCACTGAAATATAAGAATTGGTTTAGGAAAAATACTGAGATGATCAAGTAAATAAAGAATGTACCAAAAGAAAGGTTGATGTAATATATAAAATGTACTGAAGGATGACTAAGAGATAACTAAGAAATCAGCAAATGTCCTATAAGCCAAGAATGGACAGTCGTTATATGCACAGAAATTTCAAGGGTGGTGGCTCATCGCAAAAGGTATAAGAAGAACCAGAATATAATATAATAGACTTTTATTTTATATAAATCATTTGGGTGTAAACCAAAGGACCAACCAGAGTAAAATATATACATTGATTGACACTGTATGTAAATTCAACAGTTTATAAAATGAACATCTAGTCTTTGTTTCTCAGACCATTCTGATCATTTTGATCATGCTGTAAGAGACTGCTTTTGAAGAATGCTCCCTCTAAAAAAGATAAAATGAACAGCTTTTCTCCAGCCTGATTACTGAATTGTCCTGTTAGAGGATGTTTCTTTCTTTAATAAGATGTAAAATTTCAAGCACATGTGAGAGATAATGGGCATAGTGATTTTAAACAACATAGCCAAGGTCATGCAGAAATAGACACAAGTTGGTACCAACCATTCAACAAACAGAAACAACATGGCGTTGTCAGAATAACGATAAAAGAGTGTAAGTAATTACAAAACGATTACAAAAAGTAAAAATGTACCTGAAACTTAATAAGGTTCCAAATCCATGAGTACAACAGGCTGTAAATACTTTTATTTATAGGGATTGGTCATGTATCCATTTTCTAAACTCCTGTATTTTAATTAGAGGGTTACTTGCCTCCTTGCTTCTACTAAGTAAACTTTTACTGAAGGCTAGTGTTTATGGCACAAGCCAAATTGCTGCAAGAAGCTAGAACCTTTCTATCTGTTCACTCTCGGCAGAAATGGTATACTCAGTGGTCACCAATCATTGGGGGTAGGAAAACGAGTGGTGCAGTGTTTGGGTAGGATCACCAGCCTATTCACACTGTTGTTGGACTTTGCATGTTTTCCTATGTCTGCATGGCTTTCCTCTCATATCCCAACAGTGTGCATATTATATTAATTAGTTGTTTCTAAACCGGCCCAATATGTGTAAATGTGAGTGTGAATCTGAATATGTCCTGCAAAGGATTGCTATTGTGACAATGGGCTGTTTGCTGTATGGAACCTAGAGCTGTCTAGATATACTGTAACTCACTACTGGAATTTTAATAAGTAAATGCATAGGTAGATGAATCTGTTGGTGCTAAAATTAAACATTTGAGCTATTTGGAAAGCCACATATTTCTAGTTCTTTCTGCATCTAGCTTATTAAAGAGTTGCTTCTATTCTCCTTATCACTTTATCAACTTTGTGGCCAATAATACTTGGCAAGCATGCCAGATGTAACTAAAAATGCTGCATAACTATCAAGTATTAAAAATAAGGAGCACAAAAGTCTTCAGCATTCCTCACATGAGGTCTAATCATCCAGGAAACAGGAGAAAAAACTGGGAAACATTTATAAAATCACACTTTTGACTGCTCTATTTCCTTATACTCTACTTATTTACAGGTTAAAGTAACATTGGTCAGTGTACACACAGAGTATGTACATAATTTTCTACTTTTACTGTATCCTGAGTATGATGTTAACTGCATCCAGCCCTGCAAGTAGTCCTCCGACTTGCAGGGAAATTTTGGAGATTAGTGGCAGGATTGGCACTCCAGCCACCGTAAAAACTTCACACAGCCCCCGAAATGGCAGACAGGACTCCTTTCTGCTCTCCGCAGAAGTAGCTCTGCTGTGGAAGGCTGCTCGCATTATGAAGGGGATGGGGTAAGGGTCAAAACCTTCAGAGAGCCAATGGGGTCAGGCCTGTTGGGGATCAGAATTGGTGTGGTGCTGAGGTATTGGCCACTGCATGGCAGTACTCGGGTCCCTATTTGAGGTGGCCCATCCGGGTAGGCACGTGGAACGTCTTGTCTCTCCAACATGATCATCATCCTCCTTTGCTCTCTTAGGAGCTTTGTAAGCTCCGAATTTCAGTGGCGGCACTCTCTGAGGTGCACAGACCTGGGACTAGCCAGATCTTTGTAGGTGGGTACACCTTTTATTGGTGTGGTCGCTCTGATGGCTGTCATACTCAGGAAGCAGCTGTTGCTGCGGTGGATTGGCTCCTTTTGATGGTGTCTGATGTCACTCCTTTGAATGAGTGTATTATGAGATGCAGATTAAGGTGCCTTGTTTTTTATCTCAGTGTATGCTAATACCATTGTAAGTGATGTGTCGGTGAGACATTTTATTTGTGACTTTGCTTGGTGGTTGATGGGTTCCCATGAGGTGACACTCCTCTGGTCATGGTGACTTCAATGCGACCACTGGCACTGATAGTGCTGGCTATGAGGATTGTCTTGGTCCCCATGGGTCTGATGACTGTGGTGAAAGTGGCTCCATGTTCCTTGACTTTGCAAAAGGTCAGGTGCTGTGGATTGCTGGATCCTGGTTCCAGCGCCCTGAGCCACATCATTGGACTTGGTACTCCAATACTAGTGGTGCGGTGAAGGAGATCGATCACATCCTCGTGGGCAGATACTGGAGGCTCCTACAAAACTGTAACGTCTACAGAAGTGCCCAGTTTGTGAATTCTTCTGACCACAGACTTGCGATTGCTACTCTGAAGATCCAGCTTAGGTCCCGTAGGCTACTATCTACTAGGAGAATGAGGCTGGACCTGGCCAGACTCCAAGATAAGGCTGCTTCTAATGAGTTTGCTTGCAGTTTGTGTGAGAAACTTGCAAACTTGGTTGCAACTGCTGAACCTAATGTAATGTGAGAGACCTTCCATGACAAGACCCTGAAGGTTGCTGAGGGTTGTGTTGGTGTTGCTGGTGTTCCCAGAAGGAGGTGTTTCATCTCACAGGGCACCTCATTGAGAAGAGTTGCAGCACATGGCTTGATGGCAAGCCCAGTCAGTACCAGGAAATAAGAAGGATGGCTGCAACGGATATGAGGGCAGATAAGGAGCAGTTTGTTAGAGGAATCTGTGAGCAAGTGATACACCATCTATGGTCTAGTAACCCACATCCTGCTTAGAGAGGAATCAAAGCATTACGCACACCCAAATCTGTTCCTTGGAGAGTCACAGTCTGGAAGAGTGATGGAACGTTCCTTACTGATGACACTACAATTGTGACCTGCTGAGCTGGCTACTTTGAGCAGCTGTTTAAAGCTCATTCTCTGGCTAGGAAGTTGGACATCTCTGGGTCCACAATTCTTGAGGCTGATCCTCCAATTAGCTGTGAACCACCCAATCCGACTGGGATTGCACAGGTGGTGAACCAGTTGAGGGTGGGGAATGCTGCAGGGATATGTAGTATCCAGGGTGAACTTCCAGTCTTGTGCAGAGTGGAGGCTGAACCTCTTAAGTCTTTCCCAGTTGATTCTGGGGTTTGTCAAGGGTGTGTTCTTGCTCCTATTCTGCTTGCCTGGACTGGGTGTTGGGAAGGGTTATGGGGTCCAACAGCTGTGGGGGATCTGATGGTGAAGAAAGATGAACTGATCTTGACTTTGCAGATGATGCTGTGATCTTTGTGGAGTCAATGGAGGCTCTGATTGGGGCTCTTGAGAGACTGAGTGAAGAGTCTGAGTGTCTGGGCTTGCGAGTGTCCTAGATAAAAAACAGGATCCAGGCCTTTAATGACCTCTTGGGCACAGCCATCAGCAGTGTGCTTGTCTGCAGAGAGAATGTTGACCTTGGTTTAGTTACCTCATCAGCAACACTCATGTCTCTGGCGACTCTTCCTGTGAAGTCAGTAGACAGATTGGGAGAGCATGGGGGGGTCATGAGGTCTCTGGAAAGGGGTGTGTGTTGGGACTCCAAGTCTTGGGTCCTGATGCTTCCTGTTTTGCTATATGGTTGTGAGACAAGGACACTATTCAGTGAGTTATGACAAAGACTGGACTCCTTCGATACCCTGTCTCTTTGGAGAATCAGTGGATACCGCTGATTTCACTTTGTGTCAAATAAGCAGATGCTCACAGAGTCCCGAATGAAGCACATTACCTCATTGTGAGGGAGCATCAGTTACGGCACTAGGGCTATATGGCGCAATTCCCCAGTGGTGATCTGGCTCACAGGATCCTCACTGCTGAAGACCTGAGTGGCTGGACACGGCCAAGGGGGCGCCCACATAACACCTGGCTGCAGCAGATAGATGGTCATTTCTGGGAGGTGGGACTGGACCGCCTGTCTACCTGGGGTGTTGCTAACCAGGATCCCGAGCTGTTTTGTCATGTGGTGGTTGTGGCAATGCACTGTACCAGGGCTTGCTACCCAACTTGACCTGACCTGACTGTATCTTTTGTGCAATGTGTGAAATATTTCAAAAAATGTATGCCTCCATATATTCATCAGTTAGCATTCAGAAAATTTGGGCTGAGCCACCAATATCAAAACCTGTACTTAATTCCATGGTACTTACCTTGGGGAATAAAAATATTAATCACTATGGTGACACCTGCCAGCACAAGAGAAGCACTCTGCGTGATGCGTCGCCCAATATAACTCATAGCAATGGTGGAAATCAACTTTGCTGGGATGTCAACAGCACCAAAGATGAGCTGGATCAAGTATATGCTGACCCCGAACTTCTGTAGGTCCATTGATAACCCATAGTAGGCAAAACTGGTTGAAAACCTTGATGATGAAATAGACATTTTAAAACTGATTTAGTAAAATACTACAAGTCAACAAATGCCATTTTCAATAGCTAATACATTAATCTCTGTTTTTGTGTATTGTTTTGTCACTTGAAAACAAATTGAAAAGCTACTTAATATCAAATTAACAGGGGTTGTATTCTTGGCCAAGAACTGCAATTCCAGAATTTCTTTGCAAATATTGTCTTGCCAAAAATTGCATATGTTGAATATCACATATGCTGTATTAAACATTTATATATTTTTATATACGAGAATTATTATTATTATCTGAAATAGTTATATTAAATTTTAAGCATATAGATCGTGAACTATAAAAACTAATACATCTTTAAACACACACACACACACAAATTATATGTGTTATGACAGGTGTGGCACAAGGATGAGATGATTTTTGAAAGGACAGAATGAATGGTTGGACTGAGTTAGAGAAAAAATAATGTTGCAAAAAATGAATTAATCGATGCAGTTTATTTACCATGTTTCATTCCTCAGACTGAATTGTTTAATGCTACCAACTGACATCATACCTAATACTCTACAGCCTGTCTTACCCCTTCAGTATTTTCTGGTGTTCTTACAGTTCTGAGTGGTCCAACAAACACATCTTTTCATACTACCAGCAGGCTATAATTTAACAAACTACTTTATAATAGTGTTACAAAAATGAATTCTTCCTGGCCAAGGAATGTTAAACTACTGACAGAACATGTCATCCATCTGAAACTAAGCATGTTTGGGCCTAGCCGGTACATAGATGGGTGACCATCTAGGAAAAGCTTGGGTTGCTGCTGGAAGAGGTGTTGGTGAGACCAGCAGGAGGCGCTTACCCTGTTGTCTGAATGTTGATCCCAATGCCCCAGGGCAGTGACGTGGACTTTGTGCTGTAAAAATGGCACCATCCTTCAGATGAGATGTAAAACCGAGGTCTTGACTCTCTGCTGTCACAAAGAAACCCTGGGCATCCTTTGTAAAGAATAAGGTGTATCCTGATGTCCAGGCTAAATCACCCTCTATGGCCAAGTCATTCTGGCTCCCTAATCATCCTCTGTCTATAACTGGAAGGTTTGTATGGAGGTGTGCAATAGAAAGAAGCCACACCAATGTTTAAGATGTAATTTGATCGAGAAGAGCATTTTGGGATCTGATCATGCTGCTCAGGCTTGATCAACGCTGGCTGTTGCACAGTTAAGGGTGTCTATGTTGTGCTGTATTGCTCAGATAATGTTTTGAGATTACACTTTATTTGCACTACACTCAGTGCAAGTAACCAACAGCAACAGCAGCAAAAATGAAAAGAAGAAGAAGAGCCTAACAGATGCATGAATTAACATTACAGGCAACTTATTAGTGTCAAGAAACATCCAATGACCTCAGGTTATATCACAGATAATGTGCTCCAGTGGCTCTTAAGTGTGAGATTTGTTAGATAACTAATTGTGTTGTGATGTGCAACTTGCTAATGTAATTGCATTTCTGTGATGTATTATCATATACTTTGTTTATGAAGTAAACTGTAATGGTACACTGTTTGAAAAGGTACTTCATAAAATCAACATTCATTTTCCAGAAATTACATAAAAGATTTCTTGTTTTTTTATTTTTTGCTCAAATGCCAGTCTTTCAATTACTCACCACACAAAAACAAGGCAAATAGTTATCCTTCTCATTACTGCTGTGCGTACTAAGTCTAGTGTAGTATATGAACCTTTCAGATTTGTCATTTCACTGTGCATGGCAGATTTCAGCGTCTGCGGAAGAAGAGAGGGTTTGAAAGTTTTTATCAGTTGCATCACAGAGAACAGACAAATATACACCATTGACGTGAGGGAATGGGTAGGAAATAAGCTCTGCACAGACCTCGGTGTTGATTTTCTTGCATGCCTCTGTTTTGCCGTTAAGTCTTGCTACTTTTTTCAGGTGTGTAACAGCCAAATCAGTTTTGTGGTTGAGTACCAGCCAGCGTGCCGACTCAGGAAACCACCTGTTGCAAAGTGAGAAGTTTTTACTATTTAGCCACTAATGTGCTGTGTCAGATGTGTAGGATTAAAGGAATGCTGCTCACCCAAATACAAGATAGGCCTTGTTTTGAGACAGATATTACTTTTATATTATTTCACACCAAATTCAGTAGTATTACATACTGTATGTTACTGCTGTACTGTACATGAAACAAGGAAACACAGTGTTGAATGTCTTAAATTAGAATCTAATGCTAGACATTTACTCATTCATTAAATTCCATATCTAGCAAAAGATTTTTTTTTACTTTCTTTAGAAAAAATAATTTTCCTTCCTGAGAGTGCCTGTTCATCTTTCATTATGTTTATAGTGCAATGGCTACTATAGATTCATAAAAAGATAAAGCAAGTCCCATTTTCTTTTTAAAGAGGATGTCTAAAATAAAAGACAGAATGACACGGCCAGTAATAAAGAAATGTCCTATATGCCACTTACCAAGTGTAGAAGAAAAAGACATAGAAGGGTAGGGACACTGCCAATGTGAGCCAGCGCCAGTCTCGAATAAAATAGGCTAGCCCTGCCAGAATCAGCTGACCCAATGTGTAACCATATGCCGTTCCTGTACCCACAATTGTCCGCACTCGCATGGACACCCACTCTACAACTGAAAAGAGAAGAAGAAGAAGAAGAAAGCAGGAAAGGTTAGCGTAACTTGAAGAGATTACATTTTGGGCCTGCTTTGTCTTTATAGTATCTTGTGAAACATAAAGCATCCCATAAGTCGATTTGATTTAGAGAATGGTAGATTGGACAGTTTGGCCAGCTGCTAAAGAAAGCCAGTTGTCTTTTAGGCACTGTTACAGAAAATCTTCCAATAACCCTTTAGCAATTTGGACTCTTAAGCTCACCAGGTTTTTTGACCTTGAGTCTCAGCATTATGAATACATCCCATTACTTATGTTTATATCATCCCACTTTACCTCTTTAAGTAAATGTACTCACCTAAAGACTTGCATGCTATCAGCTATATGCTAAAGATGCTCTTGTGTATTCATAACAATAAAAGCTTTCTCTGAATTCAGAATTGTTGGTATATCCATGATTACAATGTAAAATAACATCTTGTATGGCATACTCCTGAGACATCACTGTTAAATAACTTTGTTATATACTTTGTGGAGTCTTGAGAACCTTTGCATATGATTGACAAACTGAACTGGGGATCAAGAGAAATCTGGGATCAATAATTTTTCCCTATCAGCATTCTTGGCTTTAACCCTCATGAGTGCTTTGTTATTAGATAGTCAGTCAACTTTGAAAGCAGTGTCATGTCTCCTGAGAGGTAAAGGGTTAAAGGTGTTTGTTATAATGGCTTTATTTGTACAGCCACTTTCAACTAAAATGCACAGGACACTTTACAATCTGAAGCAAAATAAACAATAAAAAATGAGGAACTATGAACAAAAATGATAAAATACTGTAGAACAGCAAAGTGTGCCGAAATATAAAACACAAAAAGACTTAAAAGAAAATAAACTATTAACATGGACAATGTAAAATTAATCATTTGGAGCACAACTAATGATTCTGTGCAAGTATGGTTTAAAACATCATCATTTAAAAACAAGGACAAACTCAGATGATCTCATAGTTGTCATAAACTAGGAGTCCCTAAGCACATGAGTCTCAATAAGCTTTTGAAAGCACTTCCAAAAATGCCCATTAGAGAGGGATTTCACCGTCAAACCCCGGCTAGTAATAATGGCAAATGCAGGATCTTCATAAAATAAAATAATTATTCTTTACACAGTGCTTTGCAACAAAAGCAAGCTCAGTATAGAACGCAAAATGCAAAAGTAATTGCCTGAAGCAAACACAATGCAAGTCAATTAAAGTCCAATACAAAATTCAAGGCAAAGTCAAGAAACAGAGTAAATAGGTCAAAAATCCAATAATTTACAATAAGCACAGAAAAAAGCTCCAGAACTCAGTAACTCCAGAACACATTCATAGTGAACCACTAGCAGGAGCTGTGGGAGACCCTCCAGATTTATAGAGTAGAGGGCAGTTCCTGGTGATGATTGGCAGGTGCCCCCGAAACTTGGAGGACCACCAACAAAACACATGGAACATAACACAGGCTTATTTACAGATTCACAAAACGTAAAGAATATGTGAATCATAATCATCATAAATAAAAGAAATAGTAACACAAATAAATCAATTAAAAATGTACAACAAAGACATAAAACATACATGTGAACCCCAGCCAGGGACCCTGGCTTATGACAACAGTAAAAGTAAGGCTTTTCCATACTCCAACTCCAGAAACTCCTAAATTGAGAGTGTGGTGTTTAGAGACTTCCCTGAAATGGACTGACATCCCAGGAAGGTTTGGCTCCTAAATTGCAAATCTGAATTGGATTAAATGCATTCAGACACAGATGGTGGAATGGAAGCTCTATGTAACAGACAAATGAATGAAAGTTTAGACTCATAAAACTCAAAACGTTACTTGTTTCCATAAAAGAAGTGAAAACGATATGTCAGGTTTAACCATAGTTTACTGTAGAATTTATTGACTGTCCTAAATCCATCTTTAATTTAAAGTGTAATTCACAATGTGCTGAAGACTTACAGAGTGTCTCTTGCAAAAAATGGAAACATAATTTAACTGTTAACAATTAATAAAGCTAAATCCAGAAGTAATATTCTGCTCACAGTTTTGCTCAGCATTTCTTATGTTAGTAAAACTAGTAAGATACAAATAAGGAAGCTGCCTGCAGCAGAGGTTTTGGGTAAGGTGGGCTTTCAGTGCTGGTCGCCGGTTTGTTGGCTTTACAGACACAGGTCCTTGTAACTGCAGCATTGAAGCCTATGAGCTGATAATGAAATAATTAGCATTAAAATACATCAAAGTTAAAATGTGTCAGGTTGTATACCTGCTGGGTTGAGCTGATAAATCAGTTTGTACAGTAGATATTCATGAAGCACTGACATAAAGAAGTTAAGCTTTAAATTATAACATTTTATTAAACATTTTGTTGTATCAGTGATGTTTTCAAATGTCTTTGTAACAATTGTGTAATGTTTGCCTGGCAGACAAAAGCAAGACCTATTTTTATCCAAATTTGAAAGTATTAATATTTCTGCTCAGCAGAAAAGAAATTTGGTCAAAATATGTAAAAGTCACTTTAATGTCTGTCTATACTGCATTTTACAGAATTAGTGAGTGGTAATACCAATATAATTAAAAGATAGTTTATACAAGTCTTTCATGACCAGATCAATATTGCTAGAAAGCATTTTTGGTGGACTAATTTGTCTATTGGGCGGCACGGTGGCACAGTGGTAGCGCTGCTGCCTCGCAGTTAGGAGACCCGAGTTCGCTTCCCGGGACCTTCCTGCGTGGAGTTTGCATGTTCTCCCCTTGTCTGTGTGGGTTTCCTCTGAGTGCTCTGGTTTCCTCCCACAGTCCAAAGACATGCAGGTTAGGTGCATTGGCGATCCTAAATTGTCCCTAGTGTGTACTTGGTGTGTGTGTGTACCCTGGTGTGGGCTGGTGCCCTGCCTGGGATTTGTTACTGCCTTGCTGGCTGGGATTGGCTCCAGCAGACCCCCGTGACCCTGTGTTGGGATATAGCGGGTTGGAAAATGACTGACTAATTTGTCTATACTTTTATCGAACCTGGTATCATACTAAGAAATTGAACAAATTAGCAAAGTAGTCATGTCCATAAAAAAAGCAAAGCTCTTTCCAGTATGTCATGAGTAAGAAACTTTATTACACATTATCTGCATATGCTGTTTATGAATAAGTATGCATAGATATTACACAAAAGGAGAAATTGGTTAGAATTTTCATCTACACTGCTTCAAAATTAACCTAATGTCAAAAGTCACTTTGTCATCTACAGCAGAAAGAGTAAACAGTTATCATTCAGCATGGCGTGTGCCACAATGGTTAGCATGGCATCTTGAGTTGAAGTCCTACATCCAGGTATTGACTGTGAGGAGTTTGCATGTTCTCCCCATATCTGTATGGCAGTGGTACAGTTATGTAATGTGCAAATATTATACGCATAATACTCTGTGTAATGCTAATGTGTATGTTGGGGTGTATTACATCGGCATGGCTTTTCTTCCCATATTTCCCAAAGACAAATAGGTTAGATAAGCATATAACTTAGTTGAAAGACTTTAACATATGATTTGGATTATTCTGTTAATAGTTCCGAAATGGCCTTGCAGCACCTGAAGAACGTGTCCATCGCTGATGATGAAATCGTGGTCTTGTCTGATGTCATGTCGCTTTATACCATGATTCCAATTCATCTGACCACAGAGACTTTATTGGCAAAACAAAACAGCGACCCCACCATAACAACACAAACAAAGCTGATCACGAAGAACACAATGCATTTAATATCACTTTGCCAGAAAACTCATTTCCATTTTAATGGAAAATACTATAAACAGAAAGAAGGCATGCCAATGGGATCTCCATTATCAGAACTCTTAGCTGAAGTGATTATGCAGTGATTTGAAAGCACGGCTCTAACTCAGTTCAAACCCAAACTTTGGATATGCTACCTCGACGATACTTTCCTCATATTAAAAGATAACCAGCTGAATGAATTCCACAGCCACATCAAGTCAGTATTCCCTGCAATTCAATTCACAATGGAAAAAAAATGAACCAAGCATTCATTTCCTGGATCTCTCCATTGAAAACATATTACACTTTTCTAGTAATCAGCCTTCATTGCATAAATGGAGTTGTGTTAAAACTTTCAGAAGGATTTACACCCACTGTAATGCAAAAAATGAAGGTCAGTAGGAACAAGACAGAACAAATGTGTGTAAATGAGAGGGAGGTCAGTGGAATGGTGAGGATGCAAGGAGTAGAGTTGGCGAAGGTGGATGAGTTTAAATACTTGGGATCAACAGTACAGAGTAATGGGGATTGTGGAAGAGAGGTGAAAAAGAGAGTGCAGGCAGGGTGGAATGGGTGGAGAAGAGTGTCAGGAGTAATTTGTGACAGACGGGTATCAGCAAGAGTGAAAGGAAAGGTCTACAGGACGGTAGTGAGACCAGCTATGTTATATGGGTTGGAGATGGTGGCACTGACCAGAAAGCAAGAGACAGAGCTGGAGGTAGCAGAGTTAAAGATGCTAAGATTTGTACTGGGTGTGACAAGGATGGATAGGATTAGAAATGAATACATTAGAGGGTCAGCTCAAGTTGGACGGTTAGGAAACAAAGTCAGAGAGGCGAGATTGCATTGGTTTGGACATGTGCAGAGGAGAGATGCTGGGTATGTTGGGAGAAGGATGCTAAGGATAGAGCTGCCAGTGAAGAGGAAAAGAGCAAGGCCTAATGGAAGGTTTATGGATGTGGTGAGAGAGGACATGCAGGTGATGGGTGTAACAGAACAAGATGCAGGGGACAGAAAGATATGGAAGAAGATGATCTGCTGTGGCAACCCCTAATGGAGGCAGCTGAAAGAAGAAGAAGATACAAAAAGAAATAAATGTTTATACTATGCGACTATATTTGAGGAATAAAAATATCAATTCGTAATCGTTAAATACATTTTATCAAATCAAAAGACTAAAGACTGCGGTGGGTTGGCACCCTGCCCGGGATTGGTTCCTGCCTTGTGCCCTGTGTTGGCTGGGATTGCCTCCAGCAGACCCCCGTGACCCTGTGTTTGGATTCAGCGGGTTGGATAATGGATGGATGGAAAGACTAAAGAACATTATGGGGACACATTTATGTTGGTATTGTCAGCATGAGCAAAATTGCAATTCTGTCTCCAAGAAGGAGGAGGTTGAAGGTGAAGGGGGGCAGGCACTGGTAGCTGATTCTTATAAAAGCAAAGTGGACAAAACACAGAAGGCCCACATATGTTCAGTAACCTTGGAGTACAAAACAGTTGACTGTTTCAGTGTGTGCCAGGAGCCATGTTGCATTGATCATAAAAATATAACTGTGATCTGTAACTATTGTGCTTAGTAGCAAACTATGGTTGTGTTTTATATAAAATTATAAAAAATTAAAAGTAACTAAGTATTATAAATATATATTAATTAGGGAAGAGGATTAAATAAACACACAGTTATGGTTGTTTGTGGCTTGATTTTTATATATACTAGGGGGCTCTGCACCCTGCTCGCTTCGCTCGCCAACCCCCGTGTGGGCACTATGCACCAGCCACTTCGTGTCTCAACCGCTCACGTATGGGTAAGCAGATGTATAATTTAAATAGATTATTTTTATGGGAACTGTTACATATGTATAATAGAACTAACTATTTTATATTACAGCGAGTAATTAACCATAGTAAAAAATAGTAAAACGTAATAAATTTAAATAAAATTATGTTTCATGTTGCGTTAGAGGTATTCTAACATTTTCGTTCTGTTTGGCTTTGAAATGAACACGCAAATACTTTTTAAACTTCTGTCTTTGATATCTCTGTCTTTCAAAACTATTATCGCTGACAATTCGTCACATGTTGGTTTATTATAAATGCGACCATGATCTTTTGGATTCATATAGAAATCCAAGATAACTTCTTTGTCTGTGTTTTGCAGATACATTTTGTGTAAAGTGCAATACTTTTGGATGTATGGATTTGTATTCATTATTGGCTGTAGAATTTGTAAAACGTCTAATTGTTTAACTCTTTCGATTCTATGTTGCATCACTTTCCGTGATCATAAATATAAACCTAACTGAATTGTGGTTTCTTCAAAATTAAACTTGTAGTAGTTTTAATTGTTGCGGGACCACAGATTCTCATAGTGTATGGTCCTAAATTGTGTAAGTCTACTTTCAAGCATTGAATGTTGCGATCGGGAACAGATTATTGTAGATTCAGATATATTCAGATATGTTGCCTGTAGTGTTTGTGGATTTCACTTTCACCAAACAAATCTTTTAATTCTCGTGGATACGTCTCTTCATTGGGAACACGAATTAGATGATCTACAAGTCTCAGACTTAAACTTTAAAGCTGAACAATATCTACATACTTCTTTCACATGACCTATGTCCGTATATTCGATCTCTTTTCGCTGTTCTATTATTTCACAGAGTAATCATTTCTGTTTGTTAGCGCTAATGCAACTATCAGTTTTTTGAGACTTTCGAATTTTAGTACTTTCATAATCTCTAACCTGCTCTGCATGTGTATCGCGGCAACATTTTTGAACCTCTTTACAACGTTCTACTTTGTCTTCTACTCTTTTTCTGACCCTGCTTGGACCTGCTAGGTTTTCAATTCCACTTGGTCCGGGCTGATTATTCCTTTCCTTATTTTCCAAATTTGCACTTAGATTATTATTGTTCTTTTTTGAATTCTTTTCTCTCCAATGCTTTTGGGCCTCTTTTCGACACACTGCCCTTTCTTCTTCGCGTAGTCGTTGACATGTCATCTAGAACGTATAAAATTATTATTCAGAAAAGCACTACATTGATGGAAACGAATAGATTGTATGTCTAAAAATACCGTCCAGAAAAGCTTCTTTAAAGGATGAAACAAAGGACTTTTCATAAACGACTTTAAATGAGGAAAACGTAAAAATTCATAAAAGCTGAGAGCGCAGGAACTGTGTCTGACAAAAGCATTCACACAAATGAGAGTTGAGTGGACTGTAGGTGTGTTTGAAAATGGTTGAAAGGAGGGCGGGACTTGGCAAAAAGTCTTCGTCTCAAGATTACTTTTTATAATAGAGAGATGTATACTCCAGGTTTCTAAAGTCCATGGGTTTGTAATAATGTTTGATGATGAAGGTCCTGTGTACACAAGGGTTAATTGTTTTACATGAGCCTGCTGTTTCAGTTGAAAAACAGCAATTTCATGAAAAGACCTTAGACTGGGAGCATCTCAGTGTCAACAACTGCGAGATTGATCTCGATAACTCTGGCATCTGCTGCTCTTCTGAATATCACTGTGGATTGTAATTCCATCTTTCTAACTATGATCACATCACAATTAATTGTTATTTCGATTCAGGATGCTTTATTTGTGGTGAACTTCAGTTTGAATAATAAAACATAACAACACAAAGCAATACAATAATCCTGCCATAAATCTATTTTTCAGACCTGCTTATCCTGAGTTTATAAGTAATTCCTTAATATATCAAAGCAAAAAATACTTTTATCACACCAGTAGCCAAAACAGATACTTACTGAGAGAAAGCGAATTTAGGATAATTCCAGAGAGGGCCATTCCTGTCAAAAATCGGAAAAAACAAAAAACAGCAAAAGAAGGAGAGAATGCAGCACAGGTTCCAGCCACAGCCATCTGCAAGTGTGCCCAGAGAAGTAAGAAGCGACGACCTAGCCTGAAAAAAGAAAAAAAAAAAGATATGTGATGTTTGGAGAAAAAAAAAATCATCATTTCTTAACATCCTTGTTTGTAGTAGAGTAAGCCAATATCACTCCTAAACGGAAGTGCATTCAGGCTACATCAGGACAGAAGACTCATGAATTGAATGGAATTATAAAGACTCTTCAGACTTTAGGCCAAATTCACATTTGATGATATTTTTGTGGTTCCTCCCATAACATTTTATTGCCTTGGTTAGGGTCAAGCCCACCCATTATGGTAAAAGATTGGGACGTTAACATGTAGGGAAATGTGACTTAAAAGTGTGGAGGACATATACTAACATAAGGTCAAAATCAGTGGGAGGCTTTCCCTTATTCAAAATTGCATGCAACAACTAAGTCTTGTCCCATTCATGAGAGAAATAACTTTTAAGAGACTAGTAAAAGGATTTCTCTTCAGCTTACCTGGCTGACTGTAGTATTTGAAATATGTGACCAGTTTTTCCATCTGAGTAACACACATGCCTCTTTATATTTTGGTTGAATCTTAACAACAAAACATGTAGCATTCACAGGAATAAATATCAGAGATATATCTCAAACTATTAACAGTAATAAGAAACAATAAATGTAAGAACAGGACCCCCAATCCTCCTCAACCCCCACATTATATTCAAGATTAGAAACAACTTGACAGCAATTGTAGTACTGGGGAGGAAAAAGAGAAAGATAGAGAGAAGAGGTCCAATTGAAGGTGGATTTGAAGAAAGGACAGCTAAAAGAAAATTGGAAAAAAGAAGACCTAAATGCAGAAACCAGTGCTACATTCCCAAACTCTATGTACAAATGTACCAAAGGATATTTGCCTAACAGAAAAGGCAGTTTGGATCCAAACCTAAAAAGATAGAAAAACATTTGCTGGGGGTTAAGATAACAGCGATGAACAAACATGGAATGAATGTTTTACAGGTTGAGCTTTCTGGAGGAGATACAAATGTTTTTGAAATTCAGTCTCCAGGATGTCAGATTGAATGGGTTAGGGTCTGCTGCCACCGGTTTTGCTGAAGGGAATTATGATTTGACAAAGTTATGGAGAGAGAGGTAAGATGATGCAGAAACACTGCACCTTTAAGATGAAGACAGAAGAAAAATGTGGAGGCAGTGGTAGAATAAATCTATCTTAAGAGACTGGAATGTACAGGGCCACAGGTCATCAAAAGTATTGCAAGAGTTGTGCAAATATTCAAGGCATATAAGATTAATGGACCATTAATGGATGTGGGTTACAGACCACAAGGCTACAACATCAGTTTCAGTAGTGAATCATGAAGGGAATTCATAGTGGGGGCAAGCCAGCTCCATATCAGGCACAAGACATAAGACCAATGGTATAGGTCCAAGTCTGGCATGGACATCCCTCCATTCAATCTGTCATTTTTGGGGTAGAGTGCTTAAGTAGAGGTTGTTTAATGTTCTATACAAATGTTGATTTTAGGGATCTTATATTAGTCTAATATTTAATGGCTGAGTATAAGGAAAGCATGAGACTTAAAAAGTTAGTGTGGTGAACTTTATAATAATAGCTATTTTGGTGTGTAATGCCAAAGAAAGAGACTTCCAATATATATATAGGATAGCGATTCCTTAATACTTTTAAAAAAGCAATGTTATTGGATGGTATAATGTGAAGAAAAGAGATAATATCAATATATATCCCTTCCATGACTGCTGAAGGGAAGGTACTTGAGAGAACCACAGTTTATATGTGAGCACTGCAGTTAAGAGGGTCTTAAACTGGACAGTGTAGCAACTATATGCTGTGGCAGGTGGCCGGGTGCGGCCCTCAATCAGCCGCCTATATAACGAGCCGCCGCCCTACAATCACGGCTGGAGTCGGGTGAGGAGGTGGACGAGGTCAGAGGAGGCGGCAGGAGAGGCCTGTTGTGTTGGAAGAGAGAGAAGAAAGTGGCTGCTGGAAGCCTGGACTTTGGGAGTCGGTGGGGGTTTGTGTGGTGCACTTAGGACTTTGTAAATAATAGTAGTGAGTTGTAAATAAACGTGTGGTGATGGCTTGCAATGTGTCTGCCTGTCTGTGTCCGAGAGCACCCTTTCATAATGCTTATTTTGTGATCAGTAGCAAAAATTATTTTGTTGCCAAAGAGTGAAGCATCACTTCTGAAGAGACCAATCTTCAAGGACTTCTGCTCAAAACTGGTGTTGCAAAATGTTCAGTAAAGACAAAGTTGTCATTGGGCTAGTGAATAGTTACAGACAGTAATGAAAGAAACAGGTCAATTTCAAGTTAGGAAACTGATACTAAAATTAGTTTTCCAAGCAATTTTGCAATTGCAAAGCATGAAACTTATTAAAAAGGGGTTTGAAAGGTTTGTGATGGTGTAGATCAAGAAATACTGCTTCCTAAAGTCTTGTTCACACTTCCATGTTCGCCTGTGATCTTTTCTCTAGCTGCAAAAAGCATCTTACCTGTAGCAATCCTGTTAAATCAACTCTTTTCTATGCCTCTCTTTCTCATCACCACACAGGTTTTTAAAAATGTGACCTGCTCTATATTTTCCACATGAAAACACAACTAAATATGCCACTGTGTACATTACTGCACTTTTTCCATGGGAAAATCTCACTTCATGGGAAGCTGCTTCCCAACATTAGCAACTGCTATTTCTTTTTTTTGGTTCCTGCTGAAGAGGTTGAGGTCACGCACTCTTCAAACATCATGGATCTTTGAGGTTTTTTTTTTCTGTCTCTGAAGCATCTTTAGAGTTGCAATTGACAAGATGGTCATCATTATTAACATAGAGGGGATCAAACTACCAGGACACATTTGGCAGCTCAACAAAATCCATCCATCCATCCATTTTCCAACCCGCTGAATCCGAACACAGGGTCACGGGGGTCTGCTGGAGCCAATCCCAGCCAACACAGGGCACAAGGCAGGAACCAATCCCAGGCAGGGTGCCAACCCACCGCAGAACACACACAAACACACCCACACACCAAGCACACACTAGGGCCAATTTAGAATCGCCAGTCCACCTAACCTGCATGTCTTTGGACTGTGGGAGGAAACCGGAGTGCCCGGAGGAAACCCACGCAGACATGGGGAGAACATGCAAACTCCAAGCAGGGAGGACCCGGGAAACGAACCCAGGTCCCCAGATCTCCCAACTGCGAGGCAGCAGCGCTACCCACTGCGCCACCATGCCGCCAACTCAACAAAATGCACTAGGAAATGAATCAATGAGTTAATTACGCACTAAATGATAGGCAGACACGTGCTGGATGAATGCATGTAAACACTTCCTGGCAGCACTAAACACCTTTCTTCTGGTGTGGAAAGGTTTGGAAACGAAATGCAATATTTATTTAGCAATTTGAAAAATTTCACTGAGTTTTACTGAAAATTCATTTTCATAAAAATCATTTCACTCATCACTAAATGCAGTATCACACACGCGCGCATGGAAGGCAGCTAAAGGGCTCGAATAGTCACAATTCCATGTCTGACCAGGAGGTGGCGAGGTGGACTGACTTTTTCTCTCAATCCTCTGCAGATCGTTCATGGGAAATTCCATAGGGTTCCGGTGCCCGTGATGACATAACTTCCTGCCCAGATGACATCACTTCCATTTTTTTTTGGTGCCTATGATGACTTCGCTTCCAGTCTATCTATCTATCTATCTATCTATCTATCTATCTATCTATCTATCTATCTTTGCCACATGTCATCAGCTCTGTTTTGGACATAGAACCAGACATAACTCCTCAATAACTAACCCTTTTGCAGCCAGGGCATAATACATGGGTGGCTGCCCCAAAACTTTTTGTCTCCTGTCCATTCATATGACAGCAGATAGGAAGGACACTTTGCCATGACTCTCCATTTAAAGATCAGTTGTCACTGCACACCTCTCTTTCTCTATGATAGGTATAATGAGAAGTGAAGCAAAACAACAACTTTTATTGTGTAACTGGGTGGACCACCCATGCTGGCACTGCCACCTGAACCTGACACAGACAGGCGTGGGACTCAAGTTCAAGGCACACACATTTTATTTTTTCTTTATACCTTGTGGACAACGCCTTGTCCATTCCCACAAGTTCAACACAGTCCAGCACAAGCACAAAACAATTCTCTTCCTTTTCTCTTTCACTTCTCCTTTCCACTACTCCGGTCAAGCTTCGTCTTTCTCCTCCTGACTCTGCCTCCCAGAGTAGTGGCTGCTGGCTCCTTTTATAAGGCACCCGGAAGTGCTCTAGGTGTTTGATGACTTATTTCCGGCAGCACTTCTGGGTCTGGTGGAAGAACTGCCCATAAAAGCTCAGCAGCTCCTGTTGCAGCAACCCCTGGCAGCTCCTGTGGATCCCAACAGGGCTGCACCAAATTCCAACTCCCATGAAGCCCTGCGGGAGTCCGAGGCACCGCTGCAACCCAGGGGGGTTGCCATCTAGTGTCCTGGGGGAGGTAACGCTCTGGCCATGCTTGCTCCCCCGGTCCTCCCAGCATGGAGGCATTCCAGCCAGGCAAGGGCCCCAGCTACAGGCTACACTGGACAGATTACAATATGCAAGCTTTCGAGGCAGCTCAAGCCCCTTCTTCAGGCATGTTGTAGTACAGAAACTGGAGTTCCCTGTGTTTATACTGACACTAGGAAAGAAACAGCATTCGAAAACCTTTAAGTGGGTCATCTTCAACGTCAAAAATTAACAGACCTCTCCAGCCTAAGATTCATTTAGCAGGGGAGGAGAAAAGGTAAGCAAAATGACACCTTTTATTGGCTAACTAAAAAGATTATAATATGTTAGCTTTTGAGGTAACTCAGGCCCCTTCTTCAGGCAAGTTGGCCTCAAAAGCTTGCATATTGTAATCTTTTTAGTTAGCCAATTAAAGGTGTCATTTTGCTTAGCTTCTTATCACATCCATAATAGCTAACATGGTACAACCCCCTAGTACTGCAGAGGAGGAGAACAAAGTATAGTCAATATCTGCTGATAACTGTCCAACAAAGTCCTTTGAGGTTTTTGATGAGTTTTCCTTACAGTGGGGATATGTAATCAGATTGACTGGATCAGTCAGAGAGGTGCAAATAGTACTCATTTCTGGTGATAAAACTCTTGTCTCTGTTCCAACCATGTTGTAATGTGTTAAATGTTAGCATCAGTTTAACTTCCCATTCCTTTTTCTCCTGCTGTGTCTTGAAGTTGCCCATAAGCACCATGACTTTAAAATCCTTCTCACAGTGTCCATTGCTGCTGAAGTGAGCTCCTACAGGAACGTCACTATTGTCATGCTTAATGTGGAACCTGTGTGAATTCATTTTTTGACGGAGTGTTTGTCCAGTTTCTCCAACATAGAGTGCAATGTTGGGGCATTTCATACACAGAATTAGGTAGACCTGCAGGACAATGATCCCTTTATGCGATGCTCTTGGCGGTGTGGTATAACTACACAATCTGTATTATAAATATGAGCATACATTTTACATCTTTTCTTTAGGCAGGGAGATGTACCATTTTCTGTTGGTTCAATCAGGGAGCTTTGGACTGGTTTGCTGGTTGTCCGTATGCCAGCAAGGGAAGTTCAGTGAATACATCTCTCAGCATGTCATTATTATTTAGTATGACATGACATATTATTTAGTATTTAGTATTTTATAATTTTGAAAAGTACTTCAAGATGTGGCTTATAGTTGACAAGTATGCATAATAGGTTTAATTGCATCCCCAACTGCTGCTCTTTGGTTCTTCATTCTCTGATGTAGTAAACTATATTGACATTGAATTGAGCATTTCTGACAGCTTTGTTAACCAAGTGCTGCATAAATTCAGCAAACCTTTGGCCAGTCACAACATTAGACAGTTGAATATGCTGACAAATGAAATCCACTCATTTTACATTTGTTGTACTTTTAGGTCACTTTTTATAGTTTTTGAATGTCAGCTTAGTTTGTTCTTTCACTTATGGATATCATGTGCTAAACCTTTTAAACATGTAACACAGCAAGCAAATGGCAGGCAGTCTTCTTTCTCATCAACAGTGGAAAATGACTGCCATGCATCCCTTTTGCTTTTAATTACTTTCATGGCCTTAAATTTGTATTTTTAAAAGCCCTTTCAACATTGATGATATTCATTTTACTACTTTCATAGTAGTCTAAACATAGTGAGAGGTTTGTTTTCTGCTGCCTGCGTCCGTCTCTCTCTGTTTTGACACTCATCATATTGCCTGTAACGGTGAGGTACACCATAAAACGGATGATTATGACATCTCAATTAAATTGATTTACAAAATGAAAAAAAAAAACAGTAAGTACTACGCCACAAAGAATTTCAGTTCTATTGGAGTACCAGAGGAATGCAGGCTTGTGAAACTCCTGAGGAAGTTTTTCCATCAGTTCTGTTCAGATTGGGTTTGATTTGGGTACTTTATGGTTAAATTCCAGTACCCCCTCCAGTATATCACTCTCTTTAATGACATTCTATGTGCCTTTATTTCTAATATGATCCATGAATTAATTTTATTAAATGCTTATATATTTTAGGATAGCAGGGTATTAACATCATGAGTAAAATTTTTAATACTGATGGCTTTATGTTTGTTGTGTGCAGCATGTGAATGGAGGAAAAGGTACATGACACAAAAACAAGACATTCTCAGAAGTGTTAGAATATAATGTAACATTCTCAGAGCCACCTAATTGAGTCATGTGAGGGGAACCACAACGTACATCAGTAGCATCAGGCACAAGTCAAAGACCAACACACATCCACATGGAGCCAATATTGAGTTTCCAGTTAACCGAACAGACATGTTGTTCAAACCTCAGAGGGTAACTGGAGTACCTGAAGGAAAGCTCACACAGACACAGGGAAAACATGCAAACTCTACAGAGGCAACAACTGGGCACAGGATTCAATCCCACGATGCTCAATCAGTTAATCAAAGGCTGCACTCTTCTACCCTTATTATTTTTATACTACTTGAATATTATACAAGCCAACATTCTTTGGTGTATTTCAACAGTTTTCATCACCTCAGCCCAAAGAAATCTCACTATGGCACATTGTTCAGCAATGGTGCAATCCTGCAGTGGTGCATCCATGTTCATTTGAACTTGGCTTCAACTACAATAACGGTAGAGCACTGCACTGTGCTTGTTGAAACTACCCATAAGCCACCACAAATGTGTCAGTTTGTATCCATTGTGGTCACCGCATAATTTTCTAATGTTTCGATTTTCAGATTGCCTTTACTTTTTGATTTACTCTCGTATTTCAATTCCATTTTAAAAAGCTTGCAATTATTTCAATTTTAGGTTTTATTTTGTAAAAGTTTTTGAGCTTTTGATTTAACTTTTGTGGACAACAAATTCAAAACAAACATTTATTTTCTTTTATTCGTAATAAAGTACTTGAATCACTGAACATCATGTTAAATTTCATACCCTATTTAACAATGAAGTAAACCAATAAGTAATTTACAAAAGTATTGTCCATCATGGTTAAAACTGGAGTATGATACCAGAGTGTCAGTATGATGTAATATCTCTCTATTATGAAAAAAAATCTCGGAAGGAGACGAGACGTGATTGTCTCAGAGACACTTTCACATCCCGCGAGACGAGTCTTCGTGCCAAGCGATGTAACCACGCCCGGGGTCGTAAACCCTGTGAGACAAGTGCTTATGCAAAGAGGTTTGGAAAAGTCCTGCGTAGTCATGTCAGACACATTTCTTGTAGAGAGAAGAAATGATATTCAGTCATGGGCAGTTATACATTGCGTTGTCATGAAGTAATTCCAAACATAGAATCAAAATTCAATGCAATATTGATGAAAAGGCAAAAGCGAAAAAAGATCGAATATATGGACATAGGTGATATGACAGAAGTGCACCACGCGAGATTCAAAGAGGAGGTAAAAAAAAACAAAAAACTCTTTGTTGCCCATTGTATCACTGTTTAAGAGGGGGTGTTGGAGGAGCAACCGCGTCTCCTTGGGGTGCGTTTAGCCCCCCCTCCACAATGCGAGTGGCAGAGACACGAAGGGGTTGGCGCATAGTGCAGGTGGAGGGAAGGGGGGAGTGGGTGAGCGAAGCGAGCAGGGGACAAAGCCCCCTAGTCTTATATGATATTAAATGCTTACATACAGTACATTATACTTGTTGTATGTTGGTCAGACATGCAAGTAAAAATTTCACTTTACTCTGCTCACTTGACAATATGACTTTTACTATTATTATTATTAAATCAACAAGGGTTTTCCAAAGACCTGCATCCCAAATATTAGGAAGACTGAAGCCACTTTTTGCAGAATTAGGTCGAAGGCAAGAACTTGAATGAAGTAGGATAAGTGAATAAATTGTCATGGACACCAGGCATGGGATGGGTCAGTATTCCTTATCCGGGCAGGAGGCTAGTCTAACAGAAGGACCAATCGTATGGGCTATTTACTCCCCCGATACAATAGGTGGCATTCTTCCTGGGCTATGATGCCTGCATGGATACCCACAGGGCAGGCTGAGAATTTCAGTCCCGTTATACAGCCCTGATGTGTTCAATGGGTGCTGCCAAGGGGACGTGCAGGGATAGGCCGTCTCCACTTTAAGGAACTTCCACCTAACCCGAAGGTGCTTCCAACCTGTAGTGCAATAACACCCGAAGTACTCCTGAGTCTGGCCTAAAGGAAGTCGCTTGACCTCATCACGTCGGGAAAGGACCTAGACAACACTTGCCTGGAGTGAAAAGGAGAGGAAGACACAGAGAAATAGGAGGAATTGTGAAAGTGCTGGGAAGGTGTTTGCTAAAATAAATTATTATTTGAACCTGGGACTTGTGTTGGTGTGTTGAAGTGTTTGCAGGCTCAGTGGTGCCCCGTACAGCTTACAGAATGAATAAATGAATGAAAGCCTCATATGATTTCCTGTCACTTTGCATACTTGTATATTCATATCACTGACTTCCATGCTATTGCACCAAGCTCAATCATATTTCTCAGAGGAATGAAATCCATCCATCCATCCATTTTCCAACCCGCTGAATCTGAACACAGGGTCACGGGGGTCTGCTGGAGCCAATCCCAGCCAACACAGGGCACAAGGCAGGAACCAATCCCGGGCAGGGTGCCAACCCACTGCAGGACACACACAAACACACCCACACATCAAGCACACACTAGGGCCAAAATTCATTCTGTAAATGCTTGCTGTGGTACCATCAATATGTGACTCCAAGAAAAGCAAAACACAAAAAAGTGAAAAACATAACCAAACAAATGGCCAAAACAAATAATAAAAACCATGAAAAATAATAGAAAACATGAAAGCTTACCTGTCTGAGAGGCTCCCAAAGATTAGGGAACCTACAAGAACTCCTGACATATATATTGTCTGGCCCATCTGTTTCAGGGAACGTAAGTCACACACCAGATCCCACTGCAAAAGAGAGGAAATTAAGTTTATCTGAAAAGCTTAAAATAGAACATGACTGAAATTGCAGTATTATAAAAGTAAGTCTATGCTATGAATCAATGAAATCATGTACAAAATATCCATTTTCTTCATCCAAATGAGGACCAGAGCCTCTCTTGGTAGCATTGTACACCCATTAACCACCTGGGGACAGTTTAGAGTTGCCAGTCAAGCTAACACATGTCTTGGGGATGTGGAAGGAATAATTCATTCTGAACAAAAACCCTCAGACATAAAGGGTGTCGGGCCTGTGATCTGAACTGTACAAACACAGTGTTATTTACTGTGGAACCATGCCAATAATTTATTTGTTAAACAGTCACTAACATTTGCACGTGGACTAGAAAAAGCTAGACATTCATAAACAAATCATGGCATAGCCAATGTGATACTGCTGCTGGCCGCAGGCAAGCCTACCTCTGAGATGATGGTGGAAGTCATATCTGTCTGCTGATACTGCCAGCCATGGTCACAGCTTTGCAGTTCCACATTCAAGATGTTGTTTTCAGTTTGGTTCAAAAGCAGAAAGTTAAACTCACTGTTCTCGTAGGCAGTCAAGCTTTTTGTGGTCCAGTTTTGACTGAGCACATGCCACTGAGGCTCAGCAAAGCGTATGCAACGTTCCGGCTTCCCTTTAGAGTCAAAGGGGACACTGACCCGCAGCAAAAGATCCGCTGGGAGCTTGAAATCTGTCAGATTAGGGGGCAGAAGACAGTGATGTTGAGGTACAGCTGCAACAAAGTTTTGTAGAAGATTGTGACTTGCCAGCATAAGCATGGGTATCGTAAGCAGGGTAACATGCAGGATCTGGAAGGGACCCCTGCTCCCTACTTCCTCTAAAACATCTGCAAATCCCATGCTTTAAATTCTGTAATGAAAAGAAAAGTCTAATGCAGAGCTTTGCAAAGTTCCAGTCAAAAAAAAAATGAAAAACTGCTTAGAAATCAGAACATACAAGTAATAGGATTATGAAACCACCTAATGTGAAGCAAAGGCTGTTGTTGGTTTCAAAGCTTAATAAGTTTGTTCTGATCTCCAGGAGAAGCTGAACACCAAAAAAAAAAGTTGACAATAAAGTGCCAGGCAGCAAGTAACAGGATATACTGGAGTTTTCAGTTTTTGTCAGTTTGATGTTTAATTGTAATAGCAATCCAAATGGACTCATTAACCGCAGATAGTGCTCTAAAAAGTGCCTTGCTTGTTGAGCAAAAAATAAGCAAATAAATAAAGTCGTAGGCTGGGGACAGTCAGTGTACAGAGGAACAAGACACCCTTCTGCTGGTCACAATCCACTCCGTATTAGAGACGAAAGGTACAAAAGCAGTAAAAATGTTGTCCATTGAATTGTGACAAAGAAGAAGATAGACTCCCAGATTTGTAGTTTTTTAATGTGCAGTGCAGGCTGGATGTTAACTTGCCATCTTTATACAGCAAACAGAACTGGTAAGTATAGGTGGGCAGCTCTTGTGGTCTCTCTGCTCCTCCTATTTCGCCCTCTCTCTGATTCTTTGCCCTCCTCCTCCTCTAATTTTCCTCACCTGTCTTGCTCAATCCTTTTACGCTCCTCTCCACCCTCATTGTGCATTACCTTTTTTTCCCCTCTTATAACACCAGGACTCTCACCTTTCCTTTGTTGGTAGCGTTTGATTGTAAAACTGCTGACCTCGACCACAGCTCATCTTATTGAGTACATGTCAGTCTCTTGCCTTATTGCTCCACTGCGACTCATTCCTCTGTTTCTAAAGGGAATCCAAATTCCTTCCAGTCACTGCAACTACAAATAAGTAAATGTAAAGGAATGTTTTTAAGCTTCTAAACTTTATAGACGCAGGGCAAACTAGCCATCCAGGAGGTTGACTTTAAATGTTTTTCAAGTGAAGGCATAAAGGTGGCACAGGACCACAGTATGAGAGAAAGAGAGAAAAACTCCAACTGTCTGTATCTCTGTGAGGTTACGCTGGATCCTTTAACACTCTGTGCGCTTGGTGTCAGTCAGTCATTTGATAACATTTTATTGGAGCCTATCCCAGTTAGCATAGGGCACAAGGCAGGAAGAAACCTCAGACAGGGCACATAAACACACCATACCCCAGCCACACACTAGGGCCAATTTAGGATCAGAAATTCACCTAACCTGCATGTGTTTGGATTGTGGGAGGAAACCGTAGCACCCAGAGGAAACCCACACAGACACAGGGAGAACATGCAGACTCCACACAGGGAGGATGCGGGATGTAAACCCAACACTGGTCTCCCTACTGCAAGGCAGCAGCATTACCGCTATGCCCCAATGCCTATGTTTGGTGTCCTAACAGGAAATCCTCTGAGGCCTCTACAGTCAAGACCGTGTCACATTACAAGACATTTCCAGCACTCTTTAGTGGTAGACTTTATTTACATAATCATAGGAAGTCGGAGGCAGTCATGAACGCTAGTCAGGCAGTGTAACATACCCAATAACACATCAGTCCAACCAGTCTGCAACTCACCCTGACAAAGTCAAACCAGTTTGATTTTGTGTTAAGTCTTAGGGCCAGGCTTGTGAGAGACAACCAATAAGAGCCCTATCAGAAGTACAATGCATATAATGATGCTCCGAGTAATAAGGAACACTGGTTTTTGGACCTGAGATACAGAAGAGAGTCTTGTCATTCTGGATTTGTGTGTTTTACACATCATGACAGAATAGAAAAGAAGAAAACAAAAAGGTCAGAGATTGTGGTTGGACTTGCCATACATGTAAAGCCTTTGTACGACCATCAGCTCTGTCAGGCAACAAGTTTATGGGTGACCAGAAAAAAGGGGCAAGTGTGGGACACTTTGGAAAGGTGAAACAGTACAGGAAATCATCAAGCAGTTAGTTAATTTGATCTAATCTGTGATTTTTAGTTATGTACCATGACATATTCTGGCAACTGTAGCCTTAGATTTGACATTCCCTCCAACTAGAAGTCAAGTAGTTTGACATCAGCGTAAGAAACAGAGTGTGACTCCCTAGTCGCAATTCTGCAAAAGAATCCTGGAGAATAGGCAACCTAGCTTCTGGTGTGGGTACCCGATCCTTCTAGCTAAAGAGGCAAGCCAGGGTGACAGCATAGGCATTCCAACTGGGATGGGTAGAAATCAAATGTCCACAACTGAGAAATGACAGCTGTCTTAGAGTCCTGGTCTTTTTAAATGCTGGGTAGGGACACCAGGGACTCGGAGATCATTTGAGATCAATCTGAGAATGTTTGCAGAGGAGTCACCAAAATGTTAATAACAATTTAAATAAAAAATAAATAAATAAAAATGGACGTCACGGTGGCGCAGTGGGTAGCGCTGCTGCCTCGCAGTTGGGAGACCTGGGGACCTGGGTTCACTTCCCGGGTCCTCCCTGCGTGGAGTTTGCATGTTCTCCCCGTGTCTGCATGGGTTTCCTCCGGGCACACCGTTTTCCTCCCACAGTCCAAAGACATGCAGGTTAGGTGGATTGGCGATTCTAAATTGGCCCTAGTGTGTGCTTGGTGTGTGGGTGTGTTTGTGTGTGTCCTGCGGTGGGTTGGCACCCTGCCCGGGATTGGTTCCTGCCTTGTGCCCTGTGTTGGCTGGGATTGGCTCCAGCAGACCCCCGTGACCCTGTGTTTGGATGCAGCAGGTTGGAAAATGGATGGATGGATGGATTTCATTCCTCTGAGAAATATGATTGAGTTTGGTGCAATAGCATGGAAGTCAGTGATATGAATATACAAGTATGCAAAGTGACAGGAAATCATATGAGGCTTTCATTCATTTATTCATTCTGTAAGCTGTACGGAGCACCACTGAGCCTGCAAACACTTCAACACACCAACACAAGTCCCAGGTTCAAATAATAATTTATTTTAGCAAACACCTTCCCAGCACTTTCACAATTCCTCATATTTCTCTGTGTCTTCCTCTCCTTTTCACTCCAGGCGAGTGTTGTCTAGGTCCTTTCCAGACGTGATGAGGTCAAGCAACTTCCTTTAGGCCAGACTCAGGAGTACTTCGGGTGTTATTGCACTACAGGTTGGAAGCACTATAAAATAAATGTACCGATAAAAACTGAGCATTTTTTGCAGATTTTCATTGCAGGATCTTTTTATATTATGCATGTGTTCACCAACAAGGTAATCGCAACCCTTTTAACAATTGATGTTCTTTTACATTTTCACTTGGTCATCTCAACAGTTTGTGCTATATATTTTTTTTGGTGTGTGACATGATGTGAATGACCTACCCGATATGGTCAGTGGCAAGCCACCTCCTGAGGCTATAACAGATGTATTTAAGCATTTAAGTTGAGAGTCTGAAAAGAGTTGTCGAGTTCAGAACAAGGGAGCTCAAAGTTAAAGGCAATTCTTTCTTATAATATTGAGAAGTGAGAAAGTGGAGTGCAACCCCCACCGGGCATTTGTGCATAGAAGATCTCTTTTCGGGGAGACTGTGTGATAAGTTTTCTATTAGATTCGTTTTTTTTTCGCCCCATCTTCACTGGTGTTTTGTTTGATATAAAAAAAACACCACTGAGGGTTGTTCTCTATTACAACTTCCATGTTAGGCTGGGTGGACACAGTGAGTTCAGAAAATCGGTGGAATGGGTGGGCACATTTTTATTTTTCAATTATGGCATATCTGTCACATTGCTGGGTGTGCGCAGGACCTTTCAGCAGGCCAGCCTAATTCTCAAGAAAATTGAAAAAGCTACAGTAATTATTTCATTCTGTTTCTTTTAACTTCAACTCAAGTCTTGGAAGTCCACAATGGCTGCAGGTTTTTGCTTTAATCAATTTTCAAATTTAGAACTCATTATGTTTTTTGGGCTTAAATGTAGTTAACTCGCTACATTACATTTCAGAACCATTAATTGCTTAGTTTAGCTTTAAACCACTGCATTAAGTTTTTAATTGTTAACTGTTTTCTTAACCAGCCATCAATTATAAATGAGGTGTAAACGATAAAAGGATCACCATCTCTGCAGCTGTTTATGATGATTCCATTTAAACCAGTTTATATATATCATGACTTGTCTATGTTAATGCAATGTTTTAAAATAAATGAGCAAGAAGGGAAGGACCAAGAGGTACAAATCTGTTCTGAACCACAAAACATATGGATAGAGAGAAAATGAAAAAGCTACAATGTGATAATGATTTGTTTTGGAAGAATGAAAGCAGCACCAAGCCATATAATTAAATACCAAGTTTCATTAACTGCTAGGCTCTGCTTCTGATTACGCAACTGATCAGAATGAAAACCTGAAGCCACTGTGGACCTCCAGGACTGGAGTTAAGTACCCCTGTTTGATTCCATTTTAGAGTCTTTCTCAACAGCATCATATTCAAGATATGTATGAGCACAGGACAAGCTTCAAATAAACAAATTCATCTAGAATAGTCTTTACAGGCTCTTCAAAAGTATAAGCACAGATTTAGAAGCTGAAAGCAGAAATGGCTACAGACTCAGCTCATAATCCATGAATGGTAACTGATTGGAGCTGCTGCATCATTTGGCTACTACTTGGCTGTTTGTCTTCTTTTATTGGGGGTAAACTCCCTAATCAGCTGATTCAGAGCTTGTTAAGCAACTGCAGATGAAGTTAATGAGTGTCACCATCCAGCTGTTTTAGCATTGAGACACTTTAATGGATAACTTGGGACTTGTTACTTGTATAGCCTTTATTGAGAAGCTTATCATGAAATAAAACATGCAAAGGGCAAGCCATGCTATATATTATTTTACAGCCTTGAAAGTTGCTTTCAGTGGTATTTTTTTTTCTTCAAACAATAATGTATTCCCTGTATCTGCCCACCTATGTGTAGCTTACCTAATTCATTACTGAAATTCACAGAAATACTTGGCTGATTGATGAGTAGGAAGACTCCAAAGGTTGGCTGAACAAAGATTAAAAGCAGTTGTGGATGGCTGAATTTGACAGCATAGTAAAGGGTAATTGAGTAAGATTGCATCGTACCCCCTTCTGCCAAGTATTTAGCAATGGGCATTTGCTGCAAATTTATATTAAGATAATCTAGTGGAGTTTTTGAAGGCTAATAGATTACAAAATTCTTCCTGAAGTCATCCACCAACAGCCCACTTCAAGCCTTGTTCATTGCATTATGGCCCTGCTTTCCAATTTCAGTCCTCAGGACCCCCTTTGGCTACATGTTTTTGTTCCAAACAGCACAATTAGTGAGTTATTTTACCTCCAACTGGCCTTATTGTTTAATTAGCTGGTCTTTTTTCATTTCTTCTCTTAATTCTTCATTTAGGAAGCAGAGTGTGATTTACATTCATAAGGAATGCAGAAATATTTATATTGTTGCCATAGATTCTGGTTCTTAATTCTTTTTAATATTTAATTTTTCAACTTTTTTTCTGTGGCATTAATTGCACAAACATCCCACTCCCACGTTCACACTAGTCTTGCAGAGCCAGGTGCATAATATATATATATAGGTCTGGAGACAACCATAAGTGAATTTATAAGTGGGTTGGAACAATTAGACGGATCACAGAATGTCACATTTCTAAACCAATCCAACGCCTCATGAAGGCGGAGCTCAAAGTAGGGACGGTGATTTTAAACTGCAAAGACCAATGGTGCTCTTGTTAACCTGGTCCAGTGTTGCCATTTTTCACACCCAACTGGAATCTTTTGTATCGGTTTCCATGAAGAACAATCATTTTTTTTGAAAAACAATGACATATTTTGGGCAATTTTTAAAAATAGCATCACTACAGTTGTACTAAGCTCAGTTTTCATATCATGCATTGCAAAGAGATGAAAAAATCCACTACAAAGTTGCAGCCAGACTTGAATGTGGGAGTGGGGTTTTGGGTCCTGAATTTAGTCAGGCAGGTCATGGACATATAAATCATTCTCAATGTAATATGTGGCGAAGTGGGGCAGTGCAGCAGCATTGCCAGGTCCGCAGGTTTCTCACCCAATTAGGTTATTTTTGATTGATGTCTGCAAGAAAAAATGGGCTTTTGTGAGTTGCCTTTTATTGGGCTACTTTCTAAAAACAAGGCAGTATTTTGGGCTATTTTTCAACTCCCTTCCTCTGCATACTACCATATTTTTCATCCATCCAACACCCCTTCCCCTGCTATTTGTACTTTTATATGAACTTTAACATTGTAAAATCTCCCTGGCTTCAACAATATGTACCTCTCGCTTTTCTGCCACCCCCACTTTCCAGTGTGTCATTCTATCAGTATCAGGTATTGGGCTGTTTTTCTGGGGGAAATTAGCTTTTTTTAAGCTGTCCTTGGGCAATATTTTTAAGGACCAGGCAACCCTGTTTTACAGTACAGGTTAAAGTCCGTAGAAGATATATAAAGTGCAATATAAATAAAATTTATTATTATTATTATTATAACATGAAAGACTTTTAAAATAATCAAACATCTGATTAACTGACAAAGAAGGGAAACAATAAGGTATAAAAAGGAAAGAAAAAATTATTTGCTAGTGATTGTTAAGCCTGCACACCAACATGACAAAATATTCAAAAAGATACTGGAAAGGCTATGGCAGAAAAAAAAGTTGCAGGAAAATCTTCAGCTTAATTTGAAAAGTAAAAATGGCAACCTGCTAAAATACTTACAATCTCAAATACTTTTATTACATTGTAATTTTTCATAAATAGATGACTTTTGTATGAAGGTTGGCACTGCGGTAATGGTAAGCAGTAACAAATGTTATGTTTTTACACTTATAGGGTCAATTTCTGTCCCATGTACAGAGACCAGTGACATTTTTACTTGGTGCTAAACAAAGGGTGGCACAGTGGCGTAGTTGTAGCCCTGCTTCCTCTGAACAAGGAGACCGGGGCTCACATTCCTATGTGGAGTTTCCATGTTCTCCCCATGTCTGCCTGATTTTCCTCCCACCGTCCAATGAAGTGCACATTATATGTATTGGTATTGTTCAAAATGCCCCTATTGTGTCTGTGTGTTTTCACCCTGTGATGGATTGGTGTCCAGTCCAGGTATTGTTTCTGTCTTGCACCCTGTGATTCCTGGGATAGACTCTAGCTGCCACACAGCTCTGTCCTGTATAGGCTGGTTGAGAAAATGGATTGTGCTAAAGAACTTGAAACACATTGCCAGTCTGTGATTTTTAGTTGTGTAATTTGGCATACTTGGGCAACAAGATCAGCAACTGCAGTGTGTGAATGGCAATTATACCTCAGTTTTGCCCTTTGCAAAATAGTACTGTTAGTAATCATCTCTGTATCTGAATATTATATATTGATACAATGGTATGATTCTGCTATCCATTACAATTGGGCTACTTTTGGTCTATTTTTAAGCATATTTTAGGCTATAATTCCAACTGATATCTGAAAACCCTGACCTGGTCCAGCAGAGAGCAAACCTCTGATTATGATGAACTGTCTACAGCCAGACAGTCTCCTAAAAAGACCACTATTAAAAATATAAATGTGTCCAGCGTGTTCAGAGAGCATATTGCATGTGTTAAAAATAAACATAACCTGATGCAATGGAATAACCTTTCTGCAAAATCTGATTCTACATCAGTATTTGAAGACATCAGTGGACTAGTTGTAAAAACGAACAATATGTTGTGGTAGGTGCGGTGTGTGCTCTCTGTTGTTCAGCGTTACAACAAAAGTGTCAGAGTCAATTCAAGATTGAAAGAAGAAAGAACTGGCAGCTCTGATTGTGAAAATATGAATAGCAAAATATGCATTCAAAGTAAACAATGTGTCACACCAAATTGAAAGGGGGTGACAGGGACTGCCGTTAAGAGAGTTGATAATGAAGTGCCATGGGAGGTGACAATTTCAGTACTGAAAACACCAAAATCAGTAAACAAATGACACCAGTACAGCACAAATGTGGCTGCACAAAATTCACCTTCTGCCAGGACATCTGAACGAATAACTAAAGTAAGCTAACATTACTTTTCTGCCACACTCCACACTGTCCATGCAAAGTGGCCGCAGAAAGCTTAAACAACTCGGCACATCCACATAAAAACAACAAGGGGTGAGCTTTCTTGAAGGCTTTTACTGGACGTACCTCGTTGTAAACTGAAATATATACAAAAGAAACAGACAGGTATATACAGGTGTACAACCAAAGACAATAAAGAATGATTTACAAAGCAATACATAGCTGGCAGTACACATTAAACAATAAAGCTTTAAAAGACACTAACAAGGCGAGTGATTTCCACGGTTGGATTAAGACAAAGAGAAGCGCATTTACAAAGGTTCAAATTGCTACGTGCCACAACTACCCAGACCCAGGGGTTTATATACACAAGAGATACGCTTTGGACATGACCGAAACAAGAGATAAAGGGGTGCCTACGTGAGACACATGGGGTGTATTGTATTCAAATGATTAATTAGGTGACCTACATGCTTTACGTGAATTTCATAGACATTTATGACACCACTGTGAGTGTGGGACATGACTGACAGGTGCGTTAATAAATAACAAGATGAAGAGGGAGCACAGCTCAACAAATAACAGCTAACAAGATGTGGGGCAGAACAATTACTGTCTAATTGCAAATGCAAACCTAGCCTACCAGAACATAGCCAGAGTGCTTCAAGGTATTACATAGACTACAATGCTGATCTATACTGTTGTTATGCCATATAGGGCTGCAATAGTTAAAATGACAGAAAGATATAGAATCAAACAGAAGCACTTCCCAAACGGTACCTGCAGTTGTCAACGTGTGTATGTGTGTGTGTGTGTGTGTGTGTGTGTGTGTGTGTGTGTGTGTGTGTCTGTTTCTTCTATCACTGTGCTTATTGTAAAGTATAAATTAATCATTAGCTTCTTTTACCACCTTGAGCTACTGAGCTCCAGATATCATAACAGCAATTTTATCTTTCTATTTTCTCTCTCCGCATCAAGTCATTTAATCAGTTTCTTTTTCTCTCTCTCCCTGTCTTTTCATAGTTATTTTATGTATTTTTTTAATGCATAAAGAGAACATTTAACAGTTTTAAGTATATGCATGGAATGGAGTATTTGGGAGCAGGGTCTTACAAAGAAGCCCAGGGGATGGAGTCTTGTCAGCAGTTGATTTTCCGGCTACTCGCTGAAACAATTTGTCCCCAAATGTGTATTCTCATTTGAGAATACATGTTTGGCCCTACAAGACTATATTTTAGTTAGCCAATAAAAGGTGTCATTTTGCTTGGCTTTTCCCACCAATCACTAACATCAAGCTTAAACCATCATGTCCATGTGTTGTGCTTTCTACCTGTCATTCGCTTCACTTGTACCAGTTAATACACTCCTATTCACACAAACCCTACTACTTCCTAATCTTGGTCACCCTACCAAGCTATTTTTCTCCTCTTTGCTTATGTCAATTGTAGTAATCTAGTATATCCAGTATATCTCCTGCCTACTGAAGGCCTCCTTTATAATACATTCAGCCTGCCTACTGGCAGAAACATACATGAGAAGGGATGTGAACCTCTGCCATAAACAAATGACTCAAGCACAAGCTTGAACTTTGTAGTATACATTGTGGGGAACAGCCCGGACACAGACAGGCAGACATGATGGTTTTACCACACACGTGTTTATTTATACAATATATAGTGCACATACCCAGTGCCTCAGCACCAATCACCCCTTAAGTCCTGGCCACACGCACAATGCCTTTCTCAGTCTTAGGTCCGCCTCCACTCCTCTCTAGCAAGCTTCGTCCTCTTCCACCCGACTCTCGCTGTTGACTGGAGGGAGGCGGCCCCTTTTATTCCCCCAGGAAGGACTCCAGGTGGATCCTGAGGGCTCACAGCCACACCCCTATGTGGCGGAAGCTCCCATGGTGAAGCCGGAAGTCCACCGGGTGTGTTCAAGTCTCTTCCCCCCAGTACTTCCCGGTGTGACGGAAGTACTGAGGGCCAACACTCCCAAGGCATTGGGGCGCCCCCTGGCGGTGACCACGGGCCCTTACAGGGTTGAGCTTCCAAGCTCTGTACCCGTGGTCCCCAAAGCCACCAGGGAGGACGCCCTCTCGTGTCGTGGAGGAGGCACAAGCCCTCCTCCACTCCTCCTGGGCATCCCGGCCAGGCATGTGCACATGTATTTTTGTGTTAACCACAATACCAGGGGCTTCATGTATAACGCCATGCGTAGAATTCACACTAAAATGTGGTGTATGGATAAAACTGGAAATTTGTGTACGCACAAAAAAATCTAGATGCATGAAACTGTGTGTATGCCAAGTTCCATGCACTTCCCCTTCATAAATCCCAATGAACATGAAATTTAACACGCATGTACACTCCTACAGCCCCACCTTGACTCCTTGTAGAATTTTGCATATTTGAAGATGTAAATCAATATAAATAGCCCCCTTCCGTTCAGTGTTTTTTAAAAGACAATGGCAAAAGCACATGGAAAAAAAAAATTTCAGCGAATGCAAAGTGGAGGCAAGAAAAATGCACTATTTGCTGGCTTAAGCAGTGGTATAAGCAACAAAAGGAAATTGAAAGAGTAATACAGCATGATGGAGACATTTGAAAGTTCAAGTTTAGAAGGGCACACAGTGCCCTAAGTAAGAAGTTATCAGATGACGTGAAAAGGAGAGTTGCAGCCCACCATCTGTTTATTCTGTTTCAGATAATCTATACTAATAAAAGGCAAAGCCCTCACTGACTCACTGACTGACTGACTGACTGACTGGCTCACTCATCACTAATTCTCGAACTTCCCGTGTAGGTGGAAGGCTGAAATTTGGCAGGCTCATTCCTTACAGCTTACTTACAAAAGTTAGGCAGGTTTCATTTCGAAATTCTACGCGTAATGGTCATAACTGGAACATATTTTTTGTCCATATACTGTAATGGAGGAGGCGGAGTCACATATCGCGTCATCATGCCTCCTACGTAATCACGTGAACTAAAAACAAGGAAGAGATTTACAGCACGAGTCAAACGCGGGAACGAAGGTAAATGACGTTAATTTTTGACTGTCTTTTAATACTGTGTAAGCATACATATTAACACATGTGCAATTAAACGTGTGCATTTACGGGGTGATTTCTCAGGCTTAAAAGCTCGCCTTTTCTCAAACGCGGTGACAAAGGTAACTGACGTTGTTCACTGTCTTTTAATACTGTGTAACCATACATATTAACACATGTGCAATTAAACGTGTGCATTTACGGGGTGATTTCTCAGGCTTAAAAGCTCGCCTTTTACTAAAAAGGTAAATGCAAAACTATTTTCAATCAGTTTATTGAAACGCTCCCGTTAAGGATTGCAATAACATATTCGCGAGATAAAAGAATGAAGTAGGGGGAAATGAAGGAAGAGCCGCAAACAGCGAAGAGCAAAAAATTCATTAAACAATTGAGAAGGGAGTGAGTGAAGCATACAAGCATGTTCATAAGGGAAACAAAGCACGGTGTAAAACGTAAGTTTAAATTAAGTTTATAGAAACACTCCCGCTGCAGATTGCAATAACATATTCGCGAGATAAAAGTTTAATGAGAAGACACGAGGTATAAACGAACCACACGCCGTGGCGCAACGTTAGGGGCAACAGTTTCAACCATTCTATGATCTGCTTCTCGCAACTGAAAAAAGGCACATGGCGAATGTTAGCCGACTTGCTGACCGCAACGTTAGGAGCTTCAACTCTGGCGCTGACGATAGAGATTCGATTCACGAGAGGGGATGAAGTGAGTGTGTATGCCTGATGAGCCCAGAATTAGGGAGAAACACGTGTCGCATACTCTTTGGTTTTAATAGTTTACTTTCAAATAATGCATTCTATGATCAGCTTCTGGAAACAGAAAGAGGGCACGTGGCAGATGTAAGGCGACTTCCTGACCAACCACAAGCGTTACCTGGCAGGTAACCACCCATACAGTCAGATTGTGATTCAGAAAACGAATGCCATGAATGTAATTACCACGATCTACATACTGTCCAATAAACGAAACACACGCCGTAGCGCGACAGCTGTGAAAAGCGAGGTTCAGAAAAAAACAGATCCTTAACAAATTGTTATTTGTATATTTTCGATCCGTTTAAAAAGGTTTTCTTTTCTTATTAAAAAATTAAAAGCAGTACTTCGCCGCAACGAACCGCGAGAATTTGGCTATATATATCTGCTTCTCGCAATTAAGAGGGCACGTGGCGGATTTTAGACGACTTCATGACCAAACATAAGTGTTACCTGCCAGGTAGGGTTACCACTTTTAATACAAAAAAATAAGGGACGCATACTGCAGCGGGTGCCACATCTCAGTGCCAACAGTTTGCAGACTCTACTTAAAAGACCCGCCCTCCTCACTGGACAGTTAAAAAGACCAATCAAACTAACGATGACATCAAGTATTACCCAATCAAAAGTAGGAAAGGAGGCATCTTCATAAAATGCGTGTGGGATGATTTGCATGAGACGCTGCTTTAAAAAAAATGATAAAAAAAATACGGGACAAATCCCGTCCCGTATTGATTCAAAACGGGACGTGCAATTTCATTCTCAAACGCGGCACGATTCCGTATTTTAAAGGACGGGTGGCAACCCTACAGTGCCAGGTAACCACCCATACAATCAGATTGTGATTCAGACTAGGAATGAAATGAATGTAATTACCCCGATCTACATACAAGGCGAAAGTCTTGCAACATTCAAAGATGATGGTTTGGGATAAGTACACCATACAACAGGGGTACTCAAAGTTTTTGAATGCCGGTCCACATTCAGTTCGCAACCAACCATCGGGGTCCGCTATAGCCAGGTTTACCGTGTAGGTCTGTAGGACTGTAGGTGTAGGTCTGTAGGAGGCTAGTAATAGATTCAACGCAAATGATAAAATTTTTACAGAAGACCAAGACGTGCACAAAACATGGAAAACAATTCAAAAATGTGACATGACTACTTGCAATTAACACACCAATTACAACAGTTAGTACGTAAGTGATTGTCACTCAGTGTGAAGTGTGAAACTGTTGTTTCGATTTCATAATGGCAGCATAGTTCGGTGAGTAACCAGTCAGTGCAATTCTTATTGCATTCCTGAGGTTCTGGTAGGTAAATACACTTCGATGTTTCGTCTTGATAGTGTTCATAGTGGAGAACGCACACTCACAAGAATATGTTGAACCAAACATAGTGAGCACGGAAATCGCCAGTTTCTTTGCAGCAGGATACTGAGAATCTGGAACAAACTTTGACCAAAAAATTGTTATGCCGACTTCGTTCAATTTTGCTTTCAAAACGTGAGAAGCTTGCAAATCAGCTGCTTCCATTTGCAACAGTGACGGGTTTGAGTCCATTCACCGTCAGGCTGGACAATGAAAGGATCAGCAACAAACAAAAACACAGGCTTCAGTTTTCTGAAATCCTTAAAACGTTCATCAAACTGGACCTTCAAATGATGTAGAAATGTGGAAATCAACTGAAAACATGCCTGTTGATCAGCTGTCATGCAGCTCTTCAGGTTTGGGAAATGCAGCATCTTGCCACCTTCCAAGTCATTGATGAAAATGCTCAGTTTTGTTTCAAAGGCACAACATTTTTCTTGCAATTCGACAACGGTTATGTCTGCACCCTGAAGTGACAAATTCAGTGTATTTATATGTCCCAAAATATCAACAAGAAATGCCAGCAGTGCGACCTTGTCACTGTCTTGAATAAATGTTAAAAATTCTGCAGCTTCTTTGTTTTCAAGGACTGCAGAAAGTCAGCTACATCTTCACGGAGATTCCAGAACCTTTCCAACACACGGCCCTTGCTTAACCATCTGACGTCATTGTGAAGCAGCAAATCTACAAATTCTGCAGACATCTCTTCAAGAAAAGAACGAAACAGACGATGCTGCAGAGACGAATTACATCGTAAAAAATTCACTAATTTCACAAGAGTAGACATCACTTCCGCCAGTTCGTCACAAAGTTTTGAACAGAGGGCAGACTGATGAATGATGCAGTGATAAGCAACAAGGTTGGGCTGAAGTGCCTTCATACGAGTGACAAGTCCTCTATCTTTACCAGTCATTGCTGGTGCCCCATCTGTTGTAAGGGAAACCATTTTTGTTACATCCAATCCAGCTGCGTGCATAAACTGCGATAATGCTGAAAACACGTCCTCACCGCGGGTCTGTTTTGCTAGCGGTAGTAATGTCAGATACTCTTCAACAAAATTATGGCCATCAAAAAATCTTGTGAACATACAGAGTTGAGACATATCAGTTTTATCAGTGGATTCATCGCACGCGAGAGCAAACAATTCAGCCTGTTTAAGATCTGATATTAACTGACCACCGACCACATGTGAATTTCCCATTGGGATTAATAAAGTATCTATCTATCTATCTATCTATCTATCTATCTATTGTCAGAAAGGTCATCTGCATGACGACTAGCAGTACTGTCTGATAATGGTATCTGCTGAATCAGTTCAACACACTTTTTGTCGCTAAACAGAACCGAAGAAGCAGACATCATGCATTCTTTAACAACCTCTGCATCAGAAAATACTTTCTTATGTCTGCCAAGAACCCAAACAACGCGTAGCGAAGCTTCTGTAACATTTGATTGTGTGGTGGTCGATTTCGTCATCAGCGATGAACTCGCTACCAACGACGACTTAAGGGTGTCGATCTTATGCGAACGGAGCTCTGACTTTGGTGGATAATTCGCATTGTAAAAAAGACCAAAAAATGCCAGTAGACCAAACGCAAATTTTATATGCCAAACAGTTTTCAAAAATGCCAGATTTCAGTTATTTGGCAAGCGTGACCTGGCAGGTAACCACCCATACAATCAGATTGTGATTCAGAAAACGAATGCCATGAATGTAATTACCATGATCTACATACTGTCAAATAAACGAAACACACGCCGTAGCGCGACAGCTGTGAAAAGAGAGCCTTCACAAAAAAACAGATCCTTAACAAATTGTTATTGGTATATTTTCGATCCGTTTAAAAAGGTTTTCTTTTCTTCTTAATAAAAAATTAAAAGCAGTACTTCGCCACAACGAAGCGCGAGAATTTGGCTATATATATCTGCTTCTCGCAATTAAAAGAGGGCACGTAGCGGATGTTAGACGACTTGATGACCAAGCATAACCGTTACCTGCCAGGTAACCACCCATACAATCAGATTGTGATTCAGACTAGGAATGCAATGAATGTAATTACCCTGATCTACATACAAGGCGAAAGTCTTGCAACATTCAAAGATGATGGTTTGGGATAAGTACACCATACAACATAAAAGAGCTTATGAAGCCTTGAACCGAAAAAAGCAAGATCTCAGAGATCGTAAAAAAAAAAATTGGAGGTAATGTCGTTTTACTCGCTGTAGATTTTAGTCAAACATTACCAGTTATTCCACGAGGGAGACCAGCACATCAACTCAACGCGTGTTTAAAATCCATGCTTCTCCCACGCTCGGTTATATGTCGCGTGTTCTCGGGTAGGTACACCAAAAAATGTATACATTTAAGCATGTAATGGGCAAAGAAAAAATGAGGTATACCCGAAGGCACTGCAGTAGTACTCAATGTAACTTTACTTCTTAAATGTTAATGTTTTACTGTTTAATAATTTATACGCTTCTTATATGTTGTTCAAATTCTTTTATCAAAATACCAGTGACAGCGCAATGCACGATAACATGGAGTGAATACACCATACGCATCCGCCCACGGCCGCCCTGGTGTGCGCAGATAGGAGTTGATTCTACAATAAAATAAAGATAAAAAGAGTAATACAATCATCACCCATAAAGCGGATAGTAGACGTGACGTACTATATGTGTACCAGATTTCAAGTCAATAGGTGAAACGGTTTGCGAGCTACAGGTGATTTAAAATCCTGGACAGACACACAAATTGCCACAGTAGCAAATTACAGAAGAAGATTTTACTGTTTAATAATTTATATTTATATGAAATGTGCTTCTTATATATTCATATTCTCATATGATAATGATGTTAATGTTTTTATTGATTTCTATGTTATTGAAACTGCATGTATGTGTGTATATGTATGTATATATATATATATATATATATATATATATATATATACTAGCAAAATACCCGCGTTTCGCAGCGGAGAAGTAGTGTGTTAAAGAGGTTATGAAAAAAAAGGAAACATTTTAAAAATAACGTAACACGATTGTCAATGTAATTGTGTTGTCATTGTTATAAGTGTTGCTGTCTTTTATATATATATATATATATATATATATATATATATATATATATATAAAAATAATATACACACACACATAAACATTTATATACATATACATATATATACATATCTACATATACACATCTACATATATATACACACATACATAAACACATAAGACTTACTGACTGAAACGGGCTTTTACGAAAAAAGTTAGGGCTTTGCTACAGGATACACCCTCCACAAGTTAAGCAAGTAAAAATAAAATATATATTTCTGTTTTATTTAAACCTTTTAAGTTCATATGCATAGCCCCATTTGGCTGTTTAATTTTTTTTTTCTTTCTTCAGTAATATTTAATCTCCTTAAAGAAAAAGAACATATCCATTTTACTTTTTTTGTATCTCTTTAGTAATATTTTACTGTAAAAGGATAACCAGTATTTAAACCTTTTATGTTACTTTATACATTTATTTTACACAATGTTGAAAAATTAATAAGAAAGCTACATATTTTGGCAGCTGCTGCTTTCATTTTCAATGAAATGAAAAAAGCTCTCCAAGAGAAAACGTCAATGAAGAAGAAACAGTTTGCACTATCTAAAAATCAGAAACCCTCATTTATAAAAGTTTGCTGCAGATGACTTAACTGAAAATAAATGAATAGTTCCTATGTGTATAATACATATTTATCTATTTTACTTATGCCTTTATTCCACCAACTTACAACATCTGAGGTACAATTTGTTACATTACTTTTGTTTTTTGCAGCACAGGTAGGTGAAGTGACTTCCTCAGGGTCACACAGTGGTGTCAGTACCAGGATTTGAACTGACAAGCTCCGGGTTTGCTGAAATATTACTGAAGAAAGAAAAAAAACGAAAACGGGCAAATGGGGCTATGCATACAAATGTCCATCCGTCCATTATCCAACCTGCCATATCCTAAATACAGGAGCCAATAAGTTAGATATGTATATATACAGTGTGTATATATATATCTATAATAATAAAAGGCAAAGCCCTCACTGACTGACTGACTGACTCACTCATCACTAATTCTCCAACTTCCCGTGTAGGTGGAAGGCTGAAATTTGGCAGGCTCATTCCTTACAGCTTACTTACAAAAGTTAGGCAGTTTTCATTTCAAAATTATACGCGTAATGGTCATAACTGGAACCTCTTTTTTGTCCATATACTGTAATGGTAGGCAGCAAGATGGCCGTAGGAGACTGAGTTGCGTGTCGCGTCATCACGCCTCCCACGTAATCACGTGAACTGACTGTGAACTCAGTACGTAGAAAAGAAGGAGGAGCCCCAAAGAGCACAGAAGAAAACATTCATTACACAATTGACAAGGCAGCGAAACAATAAGAAGCGAGTGAGTGACGCATACAAGCATCTTCATAAGACACGAGGTATAAAAAAGCACGGTGTAAACCGTAAGTCTAAATTAACTTTATAGAAACGCTCCCGCTGCCGTTTGCAATACCATATTCGCGAGATACAAGTTTAATGAGAAGACACGAGGTATAAAAAAGCACGGTGTAAACCGTAACCTTAACTTTATAGAAACGCTCCCGCTGCCGTTTGCAATGCCATATTCGCGAGATACAAGTTTAATGAGAAGACACGAGGTATAAACGAGAGTTTGCATCACTTTGTAACAGAGTTAAAATTGCTGTAGCGAGAAACTTTTAACTGCCGGGTCTTAGCTAACATTAAATAAACCCGTGGACATCGCAACATCACACAAGACAGTGGCTCACGTGAAGTGACTGAACGCAGCAGGAGTGATCTCTTCCATGAATCAAACCTGTTCAAAAAACACATTACACAATTGATAAGGTAGGAAAAGAATAAGAAACAAGGCACGGTATAAACCGTAACTTTAAGTTTATAGAAACGCTGCCGTTTGCAATACCATATTCGCCCCTGCGAAGCGCGGTGATTTTGCTATATATATTAAACTATTTCAACCATTGTATGATCTGCTTCTCGCAACTGAAAGAGGGCACCGTGACAGAAGTTAGCCGACTTGCTCACCAACCACAAGCGTTACCTGGTAGGTAACCACCCATACAATCAGATTGTGAATCAGACTACGAATGCCTGCAATGTAATTACCCCGATCTATATGCTGTCAAATGAACGAACCTCACGCCGTGGCACAACGTTAGGGGCTTCGCCTCTACGTCCGAGGATCGATTCCCGTAAGGGAGTGCAGTGACTGTGTACTCCTGATGAGCCCACAATTACGGCGAAACACGTGTCGCATACTATGCATCTTCAAAGCACGGTGTAAACAGTAAGTTTAAATTGAGTTTATAGAAACGCTGCCGTTTGCAATACCATATTAGATGACTTTGTAACAGAGTTAAAATTGCTGGAGCGATAAATTTTTAACTGCCGGGTCATGTCGCGTGTTCTTGGGTAGGTACACCAAAAAATGTATACATTTATGCATGTAATGGGCAAACAAAAAATGTACTATACCCGAAAGCACTACAGTAGTACTCAATGTATCTTTACTTCTTAAATGTTAATGTTTTACTGTTTAATAATTTATACGCTTCTTATATGTTATTCAGATTCTTTTATCAAAATACCAGTAACAGCGCACTGCACGATAACGTGGAGTGAATACACTTGACATGACCATTCATAGTATTTATCCTCTTTCTCTGTACGTTTACCATTCGTTTGCTCAGAGGTTGATGAGCTTGCTGCTTAATGAGCAGCTCTTGACCCTAGCGTCCCGCTGCTTCTCTTCTTTCTTCGGCATCTTT